>NC_055998.1:52676368-52979398 GCF_018446385.1 Zingiber officinale | reverse complement strand
ACATCTGATTCCAAGAGTAGTACCACTCAAGTTTACTATCATGCCGAACTAAGTCCACCTGCATGGTTTATATGATAATCCTTATGAGCTCCTTAAGGGGATATCATCAACCTAAAAAATTAGGACATAGATTCCTTCTATAATCAACAATACACCATATAAAAGTACTATTTTCCAACTCATCGGGCCTATTGATTTAACGAATAAATCTCACCCATTGATAAGTTAAAAAAATAAATACTAAGTATACATGCTTGTTATTATATAGGGATTAAGAGGACGCACATCCATAATAACAGAGGTTCTATTCTTTTATGTAGTCAGTACAAATCGAACAAGCTCAAACGGTCCTGCTCAATACACACATAGTGTACTAGTGTAATTTTATAATCAAAACAAACTAATACCAAATTACACTACAACTGTTCCAATGGTTTGTCCCAATCCATCTTGGTTGTGAGCTACTATTTATAATTTATAAGGAACCAATAACATGATCTTCTGTGTGACACCACACACCATGTTATCTACAATATAAATTAAATGGACAACTGCATTGACATATATATAAATATAAAATGCAAACATTTGACCAGAGTGATTCTCATTTCAAAATATTTCAAAACAGATGATCATACAAAAGCTAGGCTTATAGTATACATCCCAACAATCTCCCACTTATACTAAAAGACTATGTTGCCATAAATGCTGTCATACATCTGATTCCCATCCTCTCAACATACCTATCAAAAGCTCTTGCCGGAAGGGCCTTAGTAAAAGGATCTACCAGATTATCTGCTGATGTAATCTTGGTGACAACCACCTCTCCTCGTTTTACGATGTCTCGTATCATGTGGTACTTGCGCTCAATGTGTTTACTTGCCTTATGGGCTCGTGGTTCCTTCGAGTTTTGTACTGTACCACTGTTGTCACAATAAATTGTGATAACTTTGGGCAAACTAGAAATCACATCTAAGTCCATCAAGAAGTTTTTGAGCCATATAACTTCTTTGGCTGTCTCAGAGGCTGCCACATACTCAGCTTCTATGGTGGAGTTTGAAACGCATTTTTGCTTAACACTCCTCCATGCTATGGCTCCACCTCCCAAAGTAAACACATACCTCGAGTTTGATTTACTACTGTCCCTATCTTATTGAAAGTCTGAATTTGTGTAGCCCACAGGGAGCAAATCATCTTCCTAGTAAACCAGTATATAATCTCTAGTCCTTTTTAAGTACTTTAATATATGCTTTACGGCAGTCCAATATCCCGGTCCTAGGTTACTTTAATATCTGCTAACTATGCCCACGGCAAAACAGATAACCGATCTCGTACATAGCATCGCATACATTAGGCTTTCTACAGCCGAAGCATAAGGAACTACCTTCATATCCTCTATCTCCTTTGATGTCTTAGGACACATCTCTTTAAATAAAGGTACTCCATGCCGAAAAGGTAGAAAAACTTTCTTGAAGTTTTGCATGCTAAAACAAGCTAGGATAGTATCGATGTATGAAGCTTGGGATAAGCACAACATTCTTTTCTTGTGATTCCTTATTACTTTGATCCCAAGAATATATCCACATTCTCCCAAGTCCTTCGTATCAAATTGGTTGGACAACCATATCCTTACGTCTGACAACACTTTGACATTGTTGCTAATGAGCAAAATTTCATCTACGTATAGTACAAGAAATACCACCACGTTTTCGTCACTTTTCTTGTATACACAAGACTCATCCGGACACTGAATGAATCCATAAGACTGGATCACTTCATCAAATTGGATGTTCCAAGATCTCGCTTGCTTCAGTCCATAAATGGACCAATTGAGCTTACATACAGGATGCTCTTTATCCTTCGCAATGAATCCCTCTGGTTGCTTCATATAGATGTTTTTTTCAAGACTTTCATTAAGGAAAGCTGTCTTGACATCCATTTGCCAAACCTCGTAATCCATATGAGCAGCAATAGATAAAAGAAACTGGATAGACTTAAGCATAGCTACCGACGAAAAGATTTACTCATAATTGATTCCCTCTTTTTGAGTATACTCCTTCGCAACAAGCCTTACTTTAAAGGTTTCCACCTTCCCGCCTGTTCCTCTTTTCCTTTTGTAAACCCATTTACATTCAATGGCTTTTACACTTTCTACAAGCTCCCAAACTTGATTCGAATGCATAGATTCTATTTCAGAGTTCATTGCACTTTGCCAAGATGCTGCATCTTTATCTTAGAGTGCTTCATCATATGTCCAGGGATCAGCTTCATGTTCACCAGGAAATCAGGTTGCTAACAACAACCCTCCCACTATGATGAGGCACTATCTATAATTGTGCATCATTTGTGATACGTGTTGCAGTTACTTGTGGTATCTCATCTTGTACCGTTGGTACTAAAGTTGTAACGCCCGCCCTCCCTGCTAACCCTAAGGGACGGGGCTACGATACTCAAAGTACATATTACAACGGAAGACTTAAAAATCATTTTTCTTGGTTTAATAAAAACTGAACTACACTAATATGGTTTCCATAACATGATAACAAGTTAAATAGAAACATAACATCAAGTCAACCATGTAGTACTACAATTTATGAAACCAAAGTGTAATTCCTAAAAGTTCTTAAAGCAGGTTCTTATTTGGTTGCCTAGCCACCACCACACACATCTCTTTGCCTCTCCTGCTGCTCCTTTAGCTTATCCAGCTTTTTCCTTTATCTGTAGTACAAGGAAAGTAAGCTATGAGCACTCATGGCTCAGTAAGTTCCTTTCCAACTCACTAAAACCAAAAATCATTACATAATCAAAGAATATATCAACATAACATGATCTCAACTAGTCATGGCATAACATATCATACTCCTTAAGCATATCATGCAACATAACAAAATCATAATTAGTTATGGCATATCATCTCTTAAAGCATAGCATGAAATATAACATAATCATATTTAATCATGGCATCTCATCTCTTAAAGCATAGCATGAAACATATCATAGTCATATCTAATCATGGCATATCATAAATCATAGCATTATCACAACATGATCATAAAGTATATGCAATATAATTTTGAAAACATGTATCCGAAAAACATGTGTATGTCTCATGATCTTTAAAACCATTTCTTCTTGCATATATACTTGAACATAATATCAACATATTCAAGGCCCCGGCTTGTACCATACATACATAACATAAATACGCGCGTCCTAAGTATATCCAAGGTAGCAAGTCTTGAATCATACTAGGAACTAGGTCAAGATCACAAAGCATGGCCTAGGGGCATACTTAAAGAGTCCATCCCTTATCAGCCTAGATCACAAAGCAAGGCCTAGGGACGTACTAAGAAGCCCATCCCTTATTAGCCTAGATCACAAAGCAAGGCTTAGGGGCGTACTAAGGAGCCCATCCCTTATTAGCCTAGATCACAAAGCAAGGCCTATAGACTGATTAGGAGTCCACCCTTGGTACAAGCCTTACAAAGTAAAGTAGCATGTATAAAAATGCATCATTTAGTCACATAGCATAGCATAAAAGTATGCATCACTTAGGCATACATTATGTCATAAAAGTATGCATCACTTAGGCATACATCATATCATAAAAAAATATGCATCACTTAGGCATACATCATATCATAAAAAGTATGCATCACTTAGGCATACATCATGTCTTGAGAAAGTATGCATCACTTAGGCATACATCATATCATAAAAAGTATGCATCACTTAGGCATACATCATGTCTTGAGAAAGCATGCATATTTCTATCCACATAGCATATCATAAAAATAAGCATATTCCAAGCACATAGCATATCATTAAAGAATGCATATTTCTACTCACATAGCATATCATAAAAGTATGCATATTCTAAGCACATAGCATATCATTAAAGCATGCATATTTCTAAGCACATAACATATCATTAAAACATGCATATCTCTATCCACATATCATATCATAAAAAGGTATAAATCACAAGCATACATGATTAAGCATAAGGGTGTATCATGTGATTATACTATCATAAGAAACATGGTAACAAGTTAACTTGGGTTCTAAGCTTCCTAAACCCTTGGGTTCCTATCATGGCCGAACCCCCTTAGGTCTCAATTTAGGTAAAAACAACCTCCAAGCATGTGAAACCTAAATTATCATTACATGAATTTCATAGGAAGCATTATAAGTATGATTTACTTGGTTTCTAAGTTCTCCAAGTCCTTAAACTCATGTGGCCGAACCCTATCAGTATATAAACAAGGTCCCAAATGTCATGAAAGCATGGAAACCTTAAACCATATTTATAGCATTTTTTTCAAGTAACATAGTAAGCATATTGAGCTAGTTCCTAAGTCCTTCAAGCCCTTAACATATGTCATGGTCAAACTTTTAACAAGTGTTTATTAGGGCTAAAAACAAACATACAAGCATGTGAACTTGAACTAACATCATGTATAAATTCATAACAAGACATTATACAACATGTATGGCCGAAACTTACCCTAGCCTCAATTAGGTCATTAAACAACATATAGCATGGGAACTTTGTCTTTCTACTTATCATATTCCATGTAAAGTGACATAAGCATATTTAATTCTTGTTCTAGGGTTTCTAGGGCATCTATTCCTTCATGGCCGAAACATACAATGGTCCATTTAGGTCATGGAAAAATTATACAAGCATGTGACACAATCAACACATTATCCTATTTTCATAAGAAGCACTTTTAACACATTTGGTTCCATTTCTAAGGCCTCTAGGTCTTTTAAACCCTACTTGGCCGAAACTCAACAGTATATAAACTTGCTTCAAATAGCCTAAAAGCATAAGAAATCATACAAGTTTCATAGCATGTATAAAGACAAGCATAATAAACATACATGTGAATTGTGTCTTAGGCTTCCTAGGTTTCTTTCCCTTTTTCTTTTATTTTTCCTCATGGCCGAAACCTACCAATCTTTAAACTAGGTTTTAAGTGGCCTAAAGCATGGAAAACCTAAGTAAGTTTCATGGCAAAAATTACTAAGAACATCATATACAAAGTTGGTTCATAAACAAGCTAGGACCCTTGTGATCTTACATGTCATATATCATGTAACTAATTTTCCTATACTCAATTTAAATATAAGAACATTAAACAACCTTCATATCATAATATCACAGAGGTCTTGAGTATATTAGAATTTTGTTTAAGCTTTTCTAAACTATCCATCTTATCATGGCCAAAAATCTAAAATAAGAGTTCATGAATTTCTAGCAATGTTCAACATGCAATTCTTTAAGAAAACTCTATATTCTATCATACAAACATGGTTACTTAAATTTAAAGGTCTTCCTAACCCTAAGCCCTTTTCTTGGCCAAAACATATAAATGGATTTCTTTTGGTTCCAAGTAACTTTTAAGCAAGAAAACCAATAAAAGATCCTTAATAGTTCATGGAGAGAATCTTGCACTAGTGTGGTTACACAATATTTTCCCTAACCTCTTTAAAATATTTTTGGCCAAAATTCTAGGGTTAGGTACTCCTATGATCAAGCATCATTTAGGTATAAAAACATGAAGAAAATCCTTCCTATATAGCATATAAAAAATATCATGAAATAAGGACTTGTTTAAACCTTCCTAGATTTGAAAACCCTTTCTTTGGCCGAATTTTTCTTAAATTCTTTCCTAGGTTTTCTAATCCTTATAAAATCTGAAAATCACATAAAAAGCCTAGTACTACAGGTGAGGGGAAGCTTACATCCTTTTCTCTTGTGGATCTAAGGTATGGTGATGAAAGAAGTAGCCTCTCCTTCTAGTTCCTTTCCCTTGATTCCCTTGCTAAGTCCTCCTTGTATCTTAGGCTTCTTAGGGGAAAAACCTTGGATTTGGGGCCGAAGATGGAGGAGAGGGGACTGATGGTTTCGGTGAGGGAGAGGAAGAATGAGAGAAAATGAGAGAAAAATAAACTTCTCTTTTCTTGCTCCCTTTTATGTTAAGGGGGAAGAGGTAGCAAAATTGATTTTTGCTTTCCTTCTCCCTTAGCCTTTTTTTTCTATTTCCTATTTATTTTATTTATTCATTTATTCTTACCATTCATGATGAAATAAGGGGGATTGAATCCTCTTAATTCCCTCTTTAAATTTTCGGCAAGAACAAAGAGGAAGAGGGAGAGAAAGGGAGGAAGGCAAGTTGCCTTTCTCTTGCTCCTTTCTTGTTCTCTTTTGGCTAGCTTTTACTCTTACCTTTATCATGAGTTTCCCTCCTTTGTTATCAACATCTTCTCTCTATCCCAATTGGTTTCTACTAATTAATTCTATGAAATATAATATAAGAGGTTCATGGTTCAATCCTTGACCTCCTCTTCTTTTTATTTCATTTTATTTCTTTTTGCTTCAACTCACTTCCTATTATTTTTCTAAGGAAAAATCCCACATTCATATATTTATCTTACAAGCTTAGTGGGTATTACAAAAGTAGAAGTGTCCTCTTTTATTTCCTCAAGAATAATTTTACTCATGGGCTTGTGGTTCATTACATAGTCCTCTTCTAAAAATCGAGCATTGGTGCTAATAATGACCTTCTGATCTTTAGGACTATAAAACAACTCACCTTTCATTCCTCTAGGATATCCCACGAACAAGCGAACTTCTGTACGTGATTCTAACTTATCAGTGTCTCCCTTCTGCATATGTGCTAGACTACCCCAAATCCGAATGTGTTTCAAACTAAGCTTACGTCCATTCCATAATTCTGTGGGAGTAAAGGGTATTAACTTAGAAGGTACCAAGTTCAGAATGTACACTGACGTTAACAGAGCATATCCCCAAAATGAATTTGGTAATTCTGAATAACTCATCATTGATCTAACTATTTCCATAAGAGTCATATTCCTTCGTTCTGCCACACCATTCTGTTGGGGTGTACCAGGTGTAGACAATTGGGATTGAATCCCGACCTCTGATAAGTAACTCCTAAACTCTCCTAAGAGGTACTCTCCACTACGGTCAGACCGTAGTCTTGATACTTTTACCATGATGTTTCTCCACATCAGCCTTGTACTCTTAGAACTTATCAAAGCGCTTAGACTTGCGGCGCATCAAGTAAATGTACATATATCTTGAATAGTCGTCTATAAAAGAGATAAAATATTCGAAACCACCTCTTGCCTGGATAGTCATAGGCCCACACATATCAGAATGAACCAATTCCAATACTTCTTTGACTCTATACCCCTTTCCCTTAAAAGGTCTCTTGGTCATTTTTCCTTCCAAGCAAGACTCGTAGGTCGGAATATTTTCCACTACCAATGAGTCCAAAGGTCCATCGGGTATTTACATTTGAATCCTAATCAAGTTAATATGACCCAACCTTAGATTCCAAAGATATGTTTGGTTTATTTCCAAAGGTTGTTTTCCCTTATTAGAATTAGAAGATGTGTTATTAATTTCCATTTGTTGCATCGTGAGAGTTATTGGATTAAGAATATACAAATTGTCAACCAACACACCATAACAGATAACCACCATATTTTTCTTGACAACCACTTTGTCATCAAAAGAAACAGAGTATCCTTCCATAAATAGTTTAGAAACTGAAATCAAGTTCTTTCTAAAATATGGTACGTAAAGACAATTTTTCAAAATCAAAGCTTTATTCCTATCTAAAGATAAATAAACATCTCCTACTGCAACAACCGCCACTCTCGTAGCATTGCCCATGTAGACAGTGATCTCCCCTTCATGTAGTCGTCGGGTTTCTTGGAACCCCTGCAATGAATTGCAGATATCAGTGGCTCCCGTTTTACCACACCAGGTACCGGTAGATAACACTGCTAAACATGTTTCAACAACTAATGAATAAGATATACCTTTATTGTTCTCCTTTTTGCGAGGGCAGTTCACCTTCCAATGTCCAGACTGCTTGCATGTGAAGCACTTGCCTTTCAGTTTCTTCACACCTGCCTGCGGCCCAGCCCCTTGAGGTCAAATCACTTTCTTTGCCGAACCAACTTGTTTCTTCTTCTTCTTTCCTCCTTTCGACTTTGAGGTAGAAACATTTTCAGCAATGTGAACTTGGGAACTTTGATGAAATAACCCTTCTGCCACTTGGAGTTCTGTCAGAAGTTCCGCCAATGAATAAACTCTTTTGTTCATGTTGTAATTCAGGCGGAACTACTCAAAACTTTTGGGCATCATTTAGAGAATGATATTGACCTGGGTTTCCCCATCGATTTTAACTCCAAGGACTTCCATCTCATTCAAATGAGCCATCATTTTGAGGATATGATCCCTCACGGGTGTCCCCTTAGTCATGGTGGTCATAATTAAGTTTCTCATGGCCTCCTGCCTGGCAGCCTGATTCTGGTGTCCGAAGAGTTCCTTGAGATTGAGCATCATGTCATAGGCAGTGGGTGGGCCTGATGCTGATGTTGCAACACATTTGACATAGAAGCCAAAATGTAACACCGTGCCATCTCATCTGCCTTGACCCATTTCCTATGTCTCTCTATCTCCTCTTCACTAGAATCCTTATCAGGCATGCTAGGACAGAACTCAAAAAGTACAAACTTATATTCTTCAGCAGTTAAGATAATGTCCAAGTTTCGTTTCCAATCAATATAATTTGGACCAGTAAGTTTATTTTCTTTTAAATTAACAGCAAGAGGATTGAAAGCCATTTCAAAATTCTGAGAATCATAAAATAAAATATTTGATCAAAACTTTAGAATTTAAAATAATATTGATTCCTCAAATAATATACTTTAAATTCACCAACACCTCAAAACACCGTGAATTTCGTATGCCACGATAATGTGGACGTATACTAATTCAAACATTTGTGAGAGGAGGTTTTATCCATTAATTTTATTATCTTATCAACCTAACTTTATGACAAATAAAATTAATAGTTGCTTCATCTTCGGTCACACAAATAATAGCAGTGAATCCGATGGGGAGGATACTATTAAATGCGCCTAAGTATATACTATTACTTGATACTTAGTCCATTAATTAGGATTGTGCTCCTTCAGATGAAGAAGACCGCACATACCTAAATAATTTCCTTTAATCATCCATAATGAAGTTTGATCTAGTGATCCGCAAACAAACTCATCTGATATGGAGGAAGGCACTTAAAGCCAATGCGCAAGTTTGAGTGCATCACTTACAAACCAGTAATGGAGACCGTGGGATTTATTTAATTAATCCCTCTCCTACTTAGTTATTTAAATCAAGGAATTTTAACATGTACACACATCACAGCACACAGCATCACAACACATAGCATCACAACACATAAAACAGCATATAAAGGCAATAAATATGAAAATAAAATTTCCAACTATTATGGCCTCATCCAACGCTGTCCTCCAATATGCCGCCAATGGATCAAACCGTTGCATATGCCGACAATGGATCAAGCCATCGCATCTATCTTGCTTCCTTCTTCGCCGTGCCTGCAGCCCTCAAAATAACACCATGCATGGCAAGGATACAAGATGCAACAAAAGAATAAAATTTTACATTTATCGATCCTATATTCCACAAAGAAATTTACATGTAATCTAGATCGAACAAAATGTAAAAAATAATACGACAACCGACCATATTTAATTATTACAATCATGCACACAAAACAACCTCGACATGTCCGAGGTTGCAAATCACACACAAACACACAAAGCCATAATAGTTGGATTTAGGATGCCTGTAACCACAGAGTTAATCTTTCTTGCACATTCTATTATTATCCGGCCTAAACTTATGTATGAGCAGTGCATAATTTAACCGAAAACCAATCACACAGAATCAGAAAACTTGCTCTGATACCACTTGAAGGCGCTGGAATTCCATTCTTTTTAAATTTCCCTATACAAAAAATTATACAAGAACAAAACTTTTTCTAGCAACCCACACGTTCGATCAATCATGTGTTTGATCAATCAAGTAAGTTCTTGAATGATCAAAGTGTTAGAATGTATACTAAAAGCCTAGCTTTTTGTATAAACATTTATTTTGAAATGAGAATCACATTGGTCAAATGTTTGCATTTAGTTAAATGCAGTTATCTATTTAATTTATATTGTAGATAACATGGTGTGTGGTGTCACATAGAAGATCATGTTATCAGTTCCTTTTAAACTATAAATAGAAGTTTACAACCAAGATGGATTGGGACAAACCATTGGAATGACTGTAGTGTAATTTGGTACTAATTTATCTTGACTATAAAATTACACTAATACACTATGTGTGTATAGAGCAGGACCATTTGAGGTTGTTCCTTTTATACTGACTGCATAAAAGAATAGAACTTCTGTTATTATAGATGTGTATACTCTTAATCCCGATATAATAACAATCACATGTACTTAGTATTTATTTCTTTAATTTATCAAAGGGTAAGATTTATTTGTTAAATCAATAGGCCTGATAAGTTAGAAAATAATATTATTTATATGGTGTGTTGTTGATTATAGAAGGAAATTATGTCCTATTTATTAGGATGATGATGTCCCTTTGAGGACCTCATAAGGATTGTCATATAAACCCTGCAGGTGGACTTAGTTCCGACATGACAATGAAGTTGAGTGGTACTACTCTTGGAGCTAGATGTTAATTAAGTGAGTTGTCAGTAATTCATTTAATTAATAGATATTCGATATCTTAAAAACAAGGAGATTAACGCACTCATGATAAGAAGGAGACCATAATGTAATATGGGATTGATGCGATAGTTCAATAATAACTCTTTAATGGTATGAGTTATTATTGATGAACTTGAGTTGGGTGTTCGGGTCGAACATAGGAAGCTCAAGCTCATCAGGAGGCAAAAACCAATTCCTCCTCTAGGTCCCTATTGTAGCCTCTATGTATACAACCTCGCATTCACCCAAGTCATCCTTATGGCCGACCACATCCTTGCTTGGTGCCCAAGCAAGGGGCCGACCACCCCTTGCTTGGTGCCAAAGCAAGGGGCCGGCTAAGATGTGTTTAAAAGTGAGGTTTTAATTTTTTAAATCTTTCTTTTTGTATCTATCTACAATGTCTTAAAAGAGAGATTTTAAATTTTGAAAACTTTCCTTTTTTGAAGCCATCCATATGGTTTTAAAAGAAAGTTTAAATTTAAAAAATCTTTCCTTTTGTAGCCATCTACAATGGTTTAAAAGAGAGATTTTATTTTTGTTAAAACTTTCCTTTTTTGTAACCATGATTTAAAAGAGAGGTTTTAATTTTAAAAATCTTTTCTTTTTGTAGCCATCTACAATGTTTAAAAGAGGGATTTTTAATTTTAAAACTTTCCTTTTGTAGCCATCTACAATAGGAAATTTAAAAGAGAGATTTTAATTGTTGTTAAAATCTTTCCTTTTCAGCCATTACCAAGGATTATAAAAGAGGATAGATGATGCCTTAGAGAAAATAATCATCTATACAATTTCTATTCCTTTTCTATTCTCCTTATGGCCGTCCCCCTCATATTCTTATTCTCCCCTTGCTTTCTCACCTAAGGCCAGTGGCATCAAGAGGCTTCAACCATCTTGTGGCCGGTGGGTTGCAAGGAAGAAAGAAGAACAAGAGGTGGTGTTCCTAGCTTTGATCCCTTGGTGGCCGAAAGTCTTGGAAGAAAGAAGGACTTGGGTGGTTTTTGCGTCTTGGTAGATCGTCGCCCACACGACGTCCAAGAGGAGGAGAGGAATACAATAGAAGATCAAGAGGTTTTTAAGCTACAAAGAAAGGTATAACTAGTTAATTGTTTCTGCTGTGTACTAATTTATTTTTCCTTTGTATGGATCATGAAGTACTAACACAAGAGGCTAGCGATCTTGTGCTTTGATTGAGGTCTTTGTAGTTTAACCTAGGGATTATTGTAAGGAGTTTAAATATTCAATTTCTTTGAAAGGCTTTGACTAGGAAGTGGTGAATGATCCCATACCCAAAAGGGCGAGTGCCTTGCCAACGGCCTAAAAGTCAATCCTTGAAATAGATATTTAATCAACTTCTGTAATATGATTTAACTTCTGATAAACACATGGGTTAAACTTAGATTAATAATGTTAAGTTTCATTTGCAACCCAAGTTTAACTTTTGAAAAGCACATGGGTTGCTTGGAAAAGTTCTGTGCTTGTAGAAATTTTTATACAGGGGAAACAAAACGAAATTCCGAGTAGCACCTACAATTGGTATCAGAGCTAGTTTTCTGCCTCTATGTGTTTGGTGTTCAGTTAAATTATGCACTTTTGATATATAAATTTAGGCAGGATAATAGTAGAATGTGTAAATAGATTAACTTTGTGGTTACATGCATCCTAGTTCCAACTAGTATGGCCCTATTGTGTTTGTGTGTGATTTAGACCTTCAGGCGTGTCGAGGGTATTTTATGTGTGTGCATGATTGTAATTATTAAATACAGCAGGAGATGTATTAGTTTTAGAATTTTACATTCTGTTCGATCTAGATTACATGTACATTTCCTTGTGGAATATAGGATCGATAAATGTAAAATTTTATTTTTGTCGCGGATCGTATCCTTGCAAGGCGTGGTGCTATTTGAGGACCAGATGCATAGTGGAAAAGGAAGCTAGATAGATGCGACGACATGACCCGTTGGCGGCGGCTAGGGTTGGAGGCACACGAAGGACAACTATGGATGAGGCCATAATAGTTGGAAAATTATTTTTCATATTTATTACCTTTTATGTTGTTTATATGTGTTGTGTGTGTGTGCATGTTAAAATTCCTCATTTTAAATAACTAAGTGGGAGAGGAATTATTTAAATTCCACGGTCTCCATTACTAGTTTGTAAGTGATGCATTCAAACTTGCGCGTTGACTTTGAGTGCCTTCCTCCACATCGGATGAGTTTGTTTGTGGATCACTAGATCAAACTCCCTTTATAGATGATTATAGAAAATTATTTAGGTTTATGTGATATTCTCCATCTGAAGGGGCATAATCCTATTTAATGGACAAAGTATAAAGTAATGATATACACTTAGGCGCATTTAATAGTATCCTCCCCATCGGAGTCACTGCTATTATTTATGTGATCGAAGAAAAATCAACTATTAATTTTATTTGTCATAAAGTTAGGTTGATAAGATAATAAAATTAATGAGTAAACCCCCCTCTTACAAATATTTGAATTTGTATATGTCCACACTATCGTGGCATACAAAATTCACGGTGTTTTAAGGTGTTGGTGAATTTAAATGATATTGTTTGAGGAATCAATATTATTTTAAATTATAAAGTTTTGACCAAATATTTTGTGATTCTTAGGATTTCAAATGGCTTTCAATCCTCTTGCTGTTATATTGAAAGAAAACAAACTTACTGGTCCCAATTACATTGATTGGAAACGAAACTTGGACATTGTCTTAATTGTTGAAGGTTACAAGTTAGTACTTTTTGAGATCTGTCCAAGCCTGCCTAATAGCAATTCTAGTGAAGAGGAGATTGAGTATCATAAGAAATGGGTCAGGGCAGATGAGATGGCGTGGTGTTACATTTTGACTTCTATGTTAAATACGCTGCAACATCAACATCAGGCCATCCTACTACTTATGACATGATGTGCAATCTTAAGGAACTCTTCGGACACCAGAATCGGGTTGCTTGCCAGGAAGCTATGAGAAACTTGATGATGACCACCATGACTGAGGGGATGTAACGCCCCACCCTTCTTACCCAACCAAAGGCGGCGCTACGTTCTTATACTACTTACGTACATGTTTTACTATAACAGCGGAAGAATAAAAACTTTAAAGAATTTAATTTATTAAGCATAATATCACATATTCTGATTTGTTCAAATATTGATTCTATAACTAATCATATTAATTTGTCCGAATCGTTCTTTGCCGAGCCACCACCACACACATCACTATCTGCTCCTCCTGCTGCTCCGTTGTTCCGAATATCCGTCCCCCATATCTGCGGTACAAGGAAAGTAAGCTATGAGCACTCATGGCTCAGTAAGTTCCTTTCCTACTCACTGAAACCGAAAATCATCGTATATCAATATCATGCGTAATATCATAAGCATACAACATACAAGGGTATCATATTCATATCATATTATCACATGACATTATATCTAATCATCAGATAATTCAAGTACATATGTAGGCAATGCATCATGAATTTGAAAACTTATACTAATAAGTACTTGAAATTAATATCATCATTAAGGGGATTCCGGTTTGTACCACATACATAATACGCGCGCTTCATAGGTAGGTCCAAGGTAGCAAGTCTTGAACCCTATCATGCATACATACTAGGCCCGAGTCTTACTCCATCGACCTAGGACATTCAGAGGCCCATTTCTGACGAGGCCCGAGTCTTATTCCATCGACCCCGGGGCGTTTACGGAGCCCACCCATGGTACAAACCCATACAAAAATAACTTATCATGCATAACTATCATATCATGTCCTTAACAATCTTTCATGCATTTCTTTTCATTATGTATAGCATTTCCTATGCTATCACATATCATGGCATATTACATAACATAATTTCATTTCTTCATTTTGTATAGCATTTCCTTATGCTATCACATATCATGGCATATTACATAACATTATGTATAGCATTTCCTATGCTATCACATATCATGGCATATAACATAATTTAATTTTCTCCTCATTATGTTTAGCATTTCCTATGCTATCACATATCATGGCATATTACATAACATTATGTATAGCATTTCCTATGCTATCACATATCATGGCATATAACATAATTTCATTTTCTCCTCATTATGTTTAGCATTTCCTATGCTATCACATATCATGGCATATTACATAACATTATGTATAGCATTTCATAGAAGGAACCTTGCACTAGTTCAGTTAGACAATAATCTTACTCACCTCTTTAAAATATTTTTGGTTGAAATCCTAAGGTTAGATACTCCTCTGATCATACATCATATCAATATAAAATCATGGAAAGGAATCCTTCTACATAGCATAGAAAATCTTATCATGAAATGAGGTCTTGTTTAAATCATCCTAGATTTGAAAACCTTTTCTTTAGCCGAATTTTCTTAAATTCTTTCCTAGGTTTTCTAATCCTTATAAATCCGAAAATCACATAAAAGCCTTGTACCACAGGTGAGGGAAGCTTACCTTCTTCGCTTAAGTTTCCTAGATTTGAGAACTTGCTTGGGGACCTTTCTTCCTTGCTTGCTTGCTCGGCACCAATGGAGGAGAAGAGTGGCTAGGTCTTTTGGTGGAGAGGAGGAGGGAGAAGAGACCTCTTCCTCTTGTGTTGCTCGGCAACAACAAGAAAGAAAAGAGGGAGGGAGTGAGGAGGAAGAAGAGGTTTCTTCCTCTTGTGTTGCTCGGCAACAAGAAGAAGAAAGGAGGAAGGGAGAGGGTTTTCGGCACCCAAGGGAGGAGAGGAGGAAAGTGAGTGAGGATGAAGTTGAAGTCACCCCTCCATGCCTATTTATACTAAAATGAGGGGAGGAAACTTGTCTTGATTCATCCTCCTTATTTACTTCTCTTCTTAATGTTAAGAATATTCTAGAGAAGATGCTTCTTGAGTTCTCCCTTAATTTCTCTCTTTTCTTTCCTTTAATTAAAATTCCTATCTCTCCTCTTACAATATCCTCTCCTATCCCACTTGGTTAACACATGCATGTATCCACAAGAGAACCAAGGATCAAAACTTGGTTATGTATATTTTTACTTCTTTTTACTCCCTTTTCCTTTTTAGTAAAAAGAATCCTTTCTTATTCTTAACTACTTAGTCCTCTCTCTCCTTATCAATAATTCTCCTATCCCCTTTGGTATCCTATACATGTTCCTTACAAGAGATCCAAGGTTCAATCTCTCTTCTAACGTTTTATTTTCTTTTGTACATAATAATTCATATATTACCCTATTATGCATTATGCATAAATATTTCATACATGTATTCATATTTCTTCCTTTTGTCTACATTAATTCCATACATTATAAATCATGCATAGATGATTTATATTCTCAACTTTATTTTCTTTCATAATCATCTAAATCCTTCCCATCGTAACATTCAACGTAGACTATCTACACATTCTTTTCATTACATTCGTACTCTCATTGCCCTTACTTTATCTAGGCTTTCTAGGGGTGTTACAAACTCCCCTACTTATTGAAAGTTCGTCCCCGAACTTAGAATAACAATTTCAGCATATCGGGTTCATCCGTGAACTCGAGGTATTCGCCAAAATATTCTACATCCTCGGGATCGTATTCGAATGGGATATAGTCCATTTCTACAAGATTTTAAAGATTCATTATTTCTCTTATGTTATAGCCTAAGGTTCTTGTATCTAGGCTACCATTCATGCATCCTACTTATCATCATGCACTATTCTCTAGGGTATAACTTAAGGTATCCTTCCTAGGCTATCATTCATGTATCTTAGAGTATCATACTATTTTGCATACAAATAAATTATGCAACTGTACTTACTTGGAGTGGCAGGAAGGAGCTTGATGTGTGTATAGTGAGCTGGCAAAACCTAGCTCTGATACCACCTGTAACGCCCCACCCTTCTTACCCAACCAAAGGCGGCGCTACGTTCTTATACTACTTACGTACATGTTTTACTATAACAGCGGAAGAATAAAAACTTTAAAGAATTTAATTTATTAAGCATAATATCACATATTCTGATTTGTTCAAATATTGATTCTATAACTAATCATATTAATTTGTCCGAATCGTTCTTTGCCGAGCCACCACCACACACATCACTATCTGCTCCTCCCGTTGCTCCTCTAGTTCATCCAGTTTTTCTTTCTTTATCTGCGGTACAAGGAAAGTAAGCTATGAGCACTCATGGCTCAGTAAGTTCCTTTCCTACTCACTGAAACCGAAAATCATCGTATATCAATATCATGCGTAATATCATAAGCATACAACATACAAGGGTATCATATTCATATCATATTATCACATGACATTATATCTAATCATCAGATAATTCAAGTACATATGTAGGCAATGCATCATGAATTTGAAAACTTATACTAATAAGTACTTGAAATTAATATCATCATTAAAGGGGATCCCGGTTTGTACCACATACATAATACGCGCGCTTCATAGGTAGGTCCAAGGTAGCAAGTCTTGAACCCTATCATGCATACATACTAGGCCCGAGTCTTACTCCATCGACCTAGGGCATTCAGAGGCCCATTACTGACGAGGCCCGAGTCTTACTCCATCGACCCCGGGGCGTTTACGGAGCCCACCCATGGTACAAACCCATACAAAAATAACTTATCATGCATAACTATCATATCATGTCCTTAACAATCTTTCATGCATTTCTTTTCATTATGTATAGCATTTCCTATGCTATCACATATTATGGCATATTACATAACATAATTTCATTTCTTCATTTTGTATAGCATTTCCTTATGCTATCACATATCATGGCATATTACATAACATTATGTATAGCATTTCCTATGCTATCACATATCATGGCATATAACATAATTTCATTTTCTCCTCATTATGTTTAGCATTTCCTATGCTATCACATATCATGGCATATTACATAACATTATGTATAGCATTTCCTATGCTATCACATATCATGGCATATAACATAATTTCATTTTCTCCTCATTATGTTTAGCATTTCCTATGCTATCACATATCATGGCATATTACATAACATTATGTATAGCATTTCATAGAAGGAACCTTGCACTAGTTCGGTTAGACAATAATCTTACTCACCTCTTTAAAATATTTTTGGTTGAAATCCTAAGGTTAGATACTCCTCTGATCATACATCATATCAATATAAAATCATGGAAAGGAATCCTTCTACATAGCATAGAAAATCTTATCATGAAATGAGGTCTTGTTTAAATCATCCTAGATTTGAAAACCTTTTCTTTAGCCGAATTTTCTTAAATTCTTTCCTAGGTTTTCTAATCCTTATAAATCCGAAAATCACATAAAAGCCTTGTACCACAGGTGAGGGGAAGCTTACCTTCTTCGCTTAAGTTTCCTAGATTTGAGAACTTGCTTGGGGACCTTTCTTCCTTGCTTGCTTGCTCGGCACCAATGGAGGAGAAGAGTGGCTAGGTCTTTTGGTGGAGAGGAGGAGGAGAAGAGACCTCTTCCTCTTGTGTTGCTCGGCAACAACAAGAAAGAAAAGAGGGAGGGAGTGAGGAGGAAGAAGAGGTTTCTTCCTCTTGTGTTGCTCGGCAACAAGAAGAAGAAAGGAGGAAGGGAGAGGGTTTTCGGCACCCAAGGGAGGAGAGGAGGAAAGTGAGTGAGGATGAAGTTGAAGTCACCCCTCCATGCCTATTTATACTAAAATGAGGGGAGGAAACTTGTCTTGATTCATCCTCCTTATTTACTTCTCTTCTTAATGTTAAGAATATTCTAGAGAAGATGCTTCTTGAGTTCTCCCTTAATTTCTCTCTTTTCTTTCCTTTAATTAAAATTCCTATCTCTCCTCTTACAATATCCTCTCCTATCCCACTTGGTTAACACATGCATGTATCCACAAGAGAACCAAGGATCAAAACTTGGTTATGTATATTTTTACTTCTTTTTACTCCCTTTTCCTTTTTAGTAAAAAGAATCCTTTCTTATTCTTAACTACTTAGTCCTCTCTCTCCTTATCAATAATTCTCCTATCCCCTTTGGTATCCTATACATGTTCCTTACAAGAGATCCAAGGTTCAATCTCTCTTCTAACGTTTTATTTTCTTTTGTACATAATAATTCATATATTACCCTATTATGCATTATGCATAAATATTTCATACATGTATTCATATTTCTTCCTTTTGTCTACATTAATTCCATACATTATAAATCATGCATAGATGATTTATATTCTCAACTTTATTTTCTTTCATAATCATCTAAATCCTTCCCATCGTAACATTCAACGTAGACTATCTATACATTCTTTTCATTACATTCGTCCTCTCATTGCCCTTACTTTATCTAGGCTTTCTAGGGGTGTTACAGGGGACACCTGTAAGGGATCATATCTTCAAAATGATGGCTCTTTTGAATGAGATGGAAGTCCTTGGAGCAGAAATCGATGGGGAAACATAGGTCGACATCATTCTCCAAACGTTGTCTAAAAGTTTTGAGCAGTTCTGCCTGAACTACAACATGAACAAAAGGGTTTATATGTTGGTGTATAAGGGCTATTTCATCAAAGTTCTCAAATTCACATTGCTAAAAATGTTTTTGCTTCTAAGACGAAAGACAGAAAGAAGAAAAAGAAATAAGTTGGTTCAACAAAGAAAGTGAATCAATCTCTAGGGACTGGGCCGCATGCAGGTGTGAAGAAGTCAAAAAGCAAGTGCTTCACATGCAAGCAATCTGGACATTAGAAAGTGGACTATCCTCGCAAAAAGGAGAACAATAAAGGTATATCTTATTCTCTAGTGGTTGAAACATGCTTAGTGGTGTTATCTACAAGTACCTGATGTTTAGATACGGGAGCCACTTATCATGCCTGCAATTCATTGCAGGGGTTCCAGGAAACTCGATGACTACATAAAGGGGAGATTATCGTCTACATGGGCAATGCTACAAAAGTGGCGGTTGTTGCAGTGGGAGATGTTTATTTATCTTTTGATAGAAATAAAACATTGATTTTGAGAAATTGTCTTTACGTACCATGTTTTAGAAAGAACTTGATTTCAGTTTCTAAACTATTTATGGATGAATATTCTGTTTCTTTTGATAACAAAGTAGTTGTCAAGAAAAATAGGGTAGTTATCTGTTCTGGTACGTTGGTTGGCAATTTATATACTCTAAATCCAATAACTTCCATGATACAAGAAATAGAAATTAATAACACATCTTCTAATTCTAATAAGAGAAAGCAACCTTTGAAAATAAACCAAACATATCTTTGGCATTTAAGGCTTGGTCATATTAACTTGAGTAGGATTCAAAGGCTAATAGCCGATGGACCTTTGGGTTCATTAGTGGTGGAAAATTTTTCAACCTGCGAATTTTGCTTGGAAGGAAAAATGACCAAGAGACCTTTTAAGGCCAAGGGGTATAGAGCCAAAGATGTGTTGGAATTGGTTCATTTTGATTTGTGTGGACCTATGACTATCCAAGCAAAAGGTGGTTTCTAATATTTTGTCTCTTTTATAAACGACTATTTGAGATACGAGTACATTTACTTGATGCGCCGCAAGTTTGAGTGCTTTGATACGTTCAAAGAATACAAGGCTGATGTGGAGAAACGTCATGGTAAAGGTATCAAGACACTACGGTCTGATCGTGGTGGCGAGTATCTCTTAGGAGAGTTTAGGAGTTACTTATCAGAGGTTAGGATTCAATCCCAACTATCTACACCTGGTACACCCCAACAGAATGGTGTGGCAGAACGAAGAAATATGACTCTTATGGAAATGGTTAGATCAATGATGAGTTATTTAGAATTACCAAATTCATTTCGGGGATATGCTCTGGAAATGACAGTGTACATTATGAACTTGGTACCTTCTAAGTCAGTAACCTCTACTCCCACAGAATTGTGGAATGGGCATAAGCCTAGTCTAAAACATATTCAGATTTAGGGTAGTCCAACACATATGTTGAAGGGAGATGCTGATAAGTTGGAATCACGTACAAAAGTTCGCTTGTTTGTGGGTTATCCTAAAGGAACGAAAGGTGGTTTATTTTATAGTCCTAAAGATCAGAAGGTCATTGTTAACACCAATGCTTGATTTTTAGAAGAGGACTATGTAATGGACCACAAGCCCATGAGTAAAATTATTCTTGAGAAAATAAGAGAAGACACATCTACTTTAGTACCAACGGTACAAGATGAGATACCATAAGAAACTGCAACACGTGTCACAAATGATGCATAATTACAAGTAGTGCCTCGTCGTAATGGGAGGGTTGTTAGACAACCTGATAGATTCATGTTTTTGAGAGAATCATTGGACTTGATCCTTGGTGAACATGAACCTGATTCCTGGATATATGATGTAGCACTCCAAGATAAAGATGCAACATCTTGGTAAAGTGTAATGAATTCTGAAATAGAATTTATGTACTCTAATCAGGTCTGGGAGCTTGTAGAACCACCAAATGGTGTAAAAGCTATTAGATGTAAATGAGTCTATAAAAGAAAAAGAGGGACAGACGGGAAGGTGGAAACCTTCAAAGCAAGGCTTGTTTCAAAAGGGTATACTCAGAAAGAGGGAATCGATTATGATGAAACCTTTTCGCCGGTAGCCATGCTTTAGTCTATCCGGATTCTTTTATCTATTGTCGCTCATATGGATTATGAGATTTTGGAAAATGGATGTCAAGATAGCTTTCCTTAATGGAAGTCTTGAAGAAAATATCCATATGAAGCAACCAGAAGGATTCATTGCGAAGGACAAAGAGCATCTTGTATGTAAGCTCAATTGGTCTATCTAGGGATTGAAGCAAGCTTTGAGATCTTGGAACATCCCGTTTAATGAAATGATCCAGTCTTATGAATTTATTCAGTGTCTGGATGAGTCTTGTGTATACAAGAAGAGTGACAGAAATGTGGTGTTATTTCTTCTACTATACGTAGATAACATTTTGCTCATTGACAACAATGTCAAAGTGTTGTCAGACGTAAGTGTATGGTTGTCCAAGCAGTTTGATATGAAGGATTTGAGAGAATGTGGATATATTCTTGAGATCAAAGTAATAAGGGATCGTAAGAAAAGAATGTTGTGCTTATACCAAGCTTCATACATCAATACTATTCTAGCTCGTTTTAGCATGCAAAACTCCAACAATGGTTTTCTACCTTTTCGACATGGAGTACCTTTATCTAAAGAGATGTCTCCTAAAACATCAAAGGAAATAGAGGACATGAAGGCAGTTCTTTATGCTTCAGTTGTTGGAAGCCTAATGTATGCGATGCTATGTACGAGATCAGTTATATGTTTTGCCGTGGGCATGGTTAGCATATATCAAAGTAACCCAGGACAAGGACATTGGATTGCCATAAAGCATATATTGAAGTACCTGAAAAGGATTAGAGATTATATGTTAGTTTACCAGGCGGATGATTTGTTCCTTGTGGGTTACACGGATTCAGACTTCCAATCAGATAGGGATAGTAGTAAATCAACCTCGGGGTATGTGTTTACTTTGGAAGGTGGAGCCATAGAATGGAGGAGTGTTAAGTAGAAATGTGTTTCGGACTCCACCATGGAAGCTGAGTATGTGGCAGCTTTTGAGGCAGCCAAAGAAGCTGTATGGCTCAGAAACTTCTTGATGGACTTGGATATGATTCATGGTTTGCCCAAAATTATCACAATTTATTGTGATAATAGTGGTGCAGTAGTAAACTCAAAGGAACCACGAGCCCATAAGGCAAGTAAACACATTGAGCGCAAGTACTACCTGATACAAGACATCGTAAAGCGAGGAGAAGTTGTTGTCGCTAATATTGCATCAGAAGATAACCTGGCAGATCCTTTCACTAAGGCCCTTCCAACGAGAGCTTTTGATGGGCATGTTGAGGGGATGGGGATCAGATGTATGGCAGCATATATGGCAGCATAGTCTTTTAGTATAAGTGGGAGATTGTTAAAATGTATACTAACAACCTAGCTTTTTGTATAAATATTTATTTTGAAATGAGAATCACATTGGTCAAATGTCTACATTTAGTTAAATGCAGTTATCCATTTAATTTATATTATAGATAACATGATGTGTGTAGTCACATAGAAGATCATGTTATCAGTTCTTTATAAATTATAAATAGAAGCTCACAACCAAGATGGATTGGGACAAACCATTGGAATGGTTGTAGTGTAATTTGGTACTAATTTATCTTGACTATAAAATTACACTAGTACACTATGTGTGTATAGAGCAGGACCATTTGAGGTTATTTCTTTTATACCGACTGCATAAAAGTATAGAATCTCTGTTATAATGGATGTGCGTACCCTTAATCTCGATATAATAACAAGCACATGTACTTAGTATTTATATCTTTAATTTATCAAAGGGTGAGATTTATTCGTTAAATCAATAGGCTCGATAAGTTGGGAAATAATATTATTTATATGGTGTGTTGTTGATTATAAAAGGAAATTGTGTCCTATTTATTAGGATGATGATGCCCCCTTGAGGAGCTCATAAGGATTGTCATGTAAACCCTGCAGGTGGACTTAGTTCCGACATGACAATGAAGTTGAATGGTACTACTCTTGTAGCTAGATGTTAATTAAGTGAGTTGTCAGTAACTCATTTAATTAATGGACATTTGATATCTTAAACACAGGGAGATTACACACTCATGATAAGAAGGAGACCATAATGTAATATGGGATTGGTGCGGTAGTTCAATAATAACTATTTAGTGGTATGAATTATTATTGATAAACTTGAGTTGGGTGTTCGGGTCGAACACAGGAAAGCTCATCAAGAGGCTAAAACCAATTCCTCCTCTAGGTCTCTGTTGTAGCCTCTAAGTATAAAGCCTCGCATCCACCCAAGTCATCCTTATGGCCGGCCAAATCCTTGCTTGGTGCCCAAGCAAGGGGCCGACCAAAATGGGGTTAAAAGTGAGTTTTTAATATTTTAAATCTTTCTTTTTGTAGCCATCTACAATGTTTTAAAAGAGAGATTTTAAATTTTAAAAACTTTCCTTTTTTGAAGCCATTCACATGGTTTTAAAAGAGAGTTTTAAATTAAAAAAATCTTTCCTTTTGTAGGCATCTACAATGATTTAAAAGAGATATTTTATTTTTGTTAAAACTTTCCTTTTTTGTAACCATGATTTAAAATAGATATTTTAATTTTAAAAATCTTTCCTTTTTTAGCCATCTACAATGTTTAAAAGAGGGATTTTTAATTTTAAAACTTTCCTTTTGTAACCATCTACAATAGAAAATTTAAAAGAGAGATTTTAATTGTTGTTAAAATCTTTTCTTTTTAGCCTTTACCAAGGATTATAAAAGAGGATAGATGGTGTCTTAGAGAAAATAATCATCTAGACAATTTCTATTCCTCTTCTATTCTCCTTGTGGTCGACCCCCTCATATTCTTATTCTCCCCTTGCTTTCTCACCTAAGACCGGCGACATCAAGAGGCTTCAACCATCTTATGGCCGGTGGGTTGCAAGGAAGAAAGAAGAACAAGAGGTGGTGTTCCTAACTTTAATCCCTTGGTGGCTGAAAGTCTTGGAAGAAAGAAGGACTTGGGTGGTTTTTGCATCTTGGTAGATCGTCGCCCACACGACGTCCAAGAGGAGGAGAGGAATACAGTAGAAGATCAAGAGGTTTTTAAGCTACAAAGAAAGGTATAACTAGTTAATTGTTTTCGTTGTGTACTAATTTATTTTTCCTTTGTAAGGATCTTGAAGTACCAACACAAGATGCTAGCGATCTTGTGCTTTGATTGAGGTCTCTGTAGTTTAACCTAGGGATTACTGTAAGGAGTTTAAATATTCAATTTCTTTGAAAGGCTTTGACTAGGAAGTGGTGGATGATCCCATACCCAAGAAGGTCGAGTGCCTCGCCAACGACCTGGAAGCCAATCATTGAAATAGATATCGAATCAACTTCTGTAATATGGTTTAACTTGTAACGACCACCCTTCTCACTATACTATACTACTCTCTAAGGATGACCGTTACTTAACTACTAACTCTACTTAACCGGTATGATCGAAATCACGAGGAGTCTCTACCCAAAACTTTCGACAGAGTCTCCCCTGTACCGGTGACCTTTAACTGGGATACAGACATAGTATATATCAGCTATAGGCGGCTGGAACATTTATCAAACACCCATACAGTTAAATAAGTATCAAATACACAAATATCTACTTACTAAACCGAACTCATCCTACATACAACATAGAACAATAATAAACTTGAATGGCATGGAGTGTAAAGTACAGTCTCAAATGTTTACAATAACTAAAATGCGGAACTAAAAAAAATAAGGAAAGAGGACCAAAGGAACTCTTTTCTAGTCCCAAGACTTCCATAGTCCTGGCATCACACATCATCTGCGCCACTTTGTCGCCTTCCTTTATCTGCAGTAAGAGGAAATGCAATCTATAAGCAAAATGCTTAGTAAGCACTATCTAACTCACAAAAACTCGATATGCATGTGAATATATTGAAAACTAAAACTGAATGCTCAAAAGAAAAACTACTCATGCTCATTTACTAGTAAATAAACAAACATACTGAAGTGATAATGTAAAATACCGGAAATAGGCGAATATGATTAAGGGAATTTTCCGGAATTTTTGGAAATTTTTCGGGAATTTTTCGGAGCTCGTACGGATAAGTTCACGGGGATAAAAACGGGGCCCAGAAAAAAAGCCTGTTTAGGCTACTCGATTTTAGCGAGGAAAAGATTATATATATATATATTCTTTTCCTTTTATTTTCTTATTTCTTTTTCCTTTGCTTTTGTCGCCGAACCCGAGCCGTCCCCGCACCCTTCCTTCTTCTCCCCGACGCCGCCGCGTGCCTTCTCCTTCGGTGCCCTAACCGCCGGCCACGGCGGTTCCTCTCTTTATCTTCTCCTCTTCTCGGTGAAGCCGAGCCTTTCTTCCTCGCCGCCACCCACTTCCTTTTCTTCCTCACTGATTCTGTGCCCTAGCCGCCAGCACCCGAGCCGCCGGCTCTCGGTTCCCGATCGCGACCCCGGTGTTTCCCTTGTGCCCGAGCACTGCCGACACCGAGCCTATCCCCTCTTCTGTCCCCTGTGCCCTAGCTAGTATCCGGCGTCGCACGAAACAGTGCCACCAGCCGGTCTCCTCTTCGACACTGCCGCTCTTCCTTCCCTCTGCACTGCTGCCGACCCTGGATTGGGTAACTCCAGCCGCGTGCCTTAGTCCCGAAACCGCCGTCGGCCACATCCTGGGCAGTGCCATCAAGTCGACAACTTTTCTGCCGAGTGCTGTCGATTCCCTGTTCTCGCATTGTGCCCTAAATCCGAGCAGATAAGGTGAGTTAGGTTGTGTAGGATCTATGATCTCCACTGATTGATCTTTTTTCTGATCAGTCTGATTTCAGCAGTGATCCCAGCTATGAGGTGAAGTTTTGTGCTGTGGTAGGACAGTCACTCCATGCAGTGGCTATTGGTTCTTGTAACGACGGTGAATTTGAGGTAAGGTTTAGGATTTTGAACTTCGAGTAGATTGATTATGTTTATGTTTGGAATAGGTAGATTTGATTAGCTTTAGACTTTTAATCTCATGTTATGATTAGGGTTAAGGAACTAACCCTGGTGGACCCATTGATTTTATTTAATTAGGGTTCATTAATTTTATTGGATGGATTAGTTGGATCCAATTTAGAACTTCTTAAATTGGATTAGAATTTAATTTGGCTAATTGTGGTATGATAGAATTAGCTAAACTAGACCTTATGTTTAATATACAGGACCTTGACGCGAGACGAGTATCTCGGAGTCAGATTTGGACCTTTCTATTTTCGGAGGCGGGTACTTTTGACTTTTTGTCTTTGATATGCTTAGTAATGGAATTAACATGTTGCATTAATTGTGTTTCTTATCTGTTTCGGTTAATCACTACCCAAATCTTTGTACGTGCTTGATTGATTGATTGATTTGCATCTCATGTATATTTTACCTGTTTATACATGCTTATAGGGGGTAGTGATATACCATGTTTGACCATGTTCAGGACCTATGTTTTATACCTTTTGTATACCTTTGGATTGTTTTGGATTCGTTGACCTTTGATGCATTTTTATATATATGTGGATTAGGTCAGGATATTCTTGTGGTTAGTGCCATGCACCATTTGCATGATTGCATGCTGTGCGATAGTCCGCTCCATTATTGTTGAGCACATCGCCAGTTACATGGATCTGCACACACCACCACTCATGGGTTAGTGGTCGATTCAGGCTGAGTGTGTTGCAGCAGGGACTCTGTTAGGCACCGTTGGTCCGCTCATGGGTAGTGTGACACAACGTGTTATCCGGCAGGGATTCCTCCCCGTCTTTGAGTACCGGGAGTTGAGAGCATTGCGCTCCCCCATCTATGATTTGGGGTAGGAGGATAGGTGTACTCCGACAGCATCCCGTCCACTCGGTCACTCATCAGGAGTAGTGACACGGTTGTCACAGCCCTACCCACTCAGCCTCACTTTTGTATGAGATGATCGACTGGCGTCAGGGGTGACCAGGACGCATCATTGGCATCATATGCATGATGCATTTATTGCTTGTGTTTGTGTTTGCTGCATTTATATGCTGCATATTGTTTGGATACCTATGTTTGACATGCATACAGGATTTCCTTATCCCTCGGACTGTTTGACCTTATACTCAGGACCTGGTTAGTACAGTATTCTCCTGTTTATTTCAGATGCATTCTTATCTTTCTTATCAGGAGACTGTACACATGATTAGTGCTAGGTGTTGTTTCTTTACTTTGCATATCAACTGTACCTACTGAGTGTTGGACTCACCCCGCCTCCATTGTTGATATTTTCAAGTTGATGCTGTCAGGAGGGAGTTCCAGTCGCTAGTCCTCACTGCACGTAGTGCTGGTCCTGCAGACCTCCAGGATATGTTTGGTTTTCTTTGGTTTCTTTTTGTTCTAGACTGTTTGAACTCGTTATGTTCTGGATTTATTTGCTTATGGACATGATATAGATTTTATTATATCGATGGATTTGGATTTGGTTTTTATTCTACTACATGCCTGCCTAGTTGGCAGCAGAGGTGAGTTCGTCGGTTTTGAGCTTTACGAGTGTAGTTGAGTAGGGTGGTTTTTGAGTCAGAGTATTATTACTGCGTGGTTGTGTTAGCCAGAGGCTGAATATATATATATAAACTGCGTGGTGATTGATTTTTATTATTGTTATGATTCCAGCCGCCTGTGGCTGAGTATTTAGTACTTGTAGAAAATTTTTGATTGTCCGCCGTACAGGGGAGATGCTGCCGAAATTTCCTTGGACAGGGACTCTTCTCGGGGCGTGACAATTTAGTGGCATCAGAGCACAGTTTTACGATCTTTTGTTTCGTATTTTGGATTTTCGAGATTTATCTGATACCAATTTATTTGGTATCAGAGCGGGTTATGATACCTGCTTTTGGTGTTCTGGAGATTTATCGGATACCTATTGTTGGTATTCTGGATATTTGGGTTAGCCAGGTTTGCGGGTCAAACTGGGCATTATCGGATTTTCGATATGGTTATGTTTCGGATTTCCGTTTCGGATTTATTTGGATTTCCGGCGATTTTCTCGTTCGGAATTATGAGGTCAAATTGGGGACTGGACAGCGACGGAACATCTCCAGATGGCAAATAGGTATGTTGTTATTTTATGTTTGTTATATTGGTATTGATATCTGTAATTTAATTTAACAGATATGAGACGATCTACTCGTATTCCTGCGAGACGTGGTGCTGGACGACCACGTGCGAGGACCACGGGATCTCTGGATATGCCAGAGATGCCTACTGTTAGTGAGCCTGTCAGTCAGGGACAGACTCAGGATGCAGTGGGAGCATCGGGCTCTCAAATCCCGATAGCTCCCGTAGAGATACCTACTTTGGCCACACCGACAGTATCCACACCTACCCTGTTTATGTTGGGTTCTTCGGGCCACGAAAACCGCTTTTTTGCGTCGCGGAAACCCCGAAGGACCCAAAGCCGTAGATCCGTGCAAAGATTCGTATACAAAATTCGAAAAACTATTTCTTGTACGAGTTCAAAAACTGATCTACTACTTAGATCTACGAGAAAAATGTTTACCCTTGTAGCGATGCCCTTCGCGTTCCCGCTCGTCCAAATGATGCCGGATCTCAAGACCGTCAAGCGCCGGTCCTCTAGAAGTATCCACACGGACACACTAGATGGAGATGACCAAAAACCAAGGTGTGCTAGCACCTATGTGGTTCGGCCAAGGGAGGAGGAGAGGGAGAGGGAGAGCTTGAGAGGAAGAACAGAAGGAAGAAGAAGAAGTTACACCACTTGAATGGGAAAAATGAAATTCACACCCAAAAACCAAGTGGCCGGCCACTTTCAAAAACTCACCAATTAATTGCATTAATTGCAATTAATATGAAACCATTACCAATTAATTGCATTAATTGCATTAATTGCAATTAATATGAAACCATTAAGAGAGTGGCTTTGTAACTTCCATGAGGTGGCACCCATGATGATGTGGAACATCATTATTGGTCCACCTAATGCCAACTCACCAATGAGGTGGCAAAAGGTCAAGTCAAAATTGACCTTTGGTCTTCCTTTGTCAAGTCAAGTCAAACTTGACTCAATCTCTACCATGGTGGATCTAATCCAACCATTTGATTCGAGCCAACTTAATATAATGAATCTAATTCATTAAATTGAATTGATTCAATGAGTCAAAATCTAAATTAGACTCATTTAACACATGAATCAACTTGAGTCGAACTCAAGTTAGCCCAATTAGGATTACTCTTAATCCAATTTGATTCATCAAATGAATCTAATCCTCTTGGTTCATCAAATGAACCTAATCTCCACCTAATTGTCCTAAGTGTGTGACCCTATAGGTTCTTGTAACGTTGGCAATGCCCTAAACCCATTTAGGAGCATAAGTAATGAGCGGTATCTAGCAACACATCATTACTACCCAAGTTACAAGAATGTCGAGATCCGACATCACCTTGTGACTACCAATTGTGACTACTCACAAAATAATGACAAGTGTCCTTCTATCCTAGACATCTAGATTGATCAATATAAGGCATAGACCATGTCATCCTCTAATCAATCTAAATCTTGAACTCCAAGTTAGACTCACTCGATCAAATGAGCTCAACATCTAATGTTGACTCATTTGGGCATGGCCATGCGCTTAGTGGTCTCACTCTATCAAGAATAGCGATGTCGCTCCCGTCATATGGGAGGGATAGATCCCATCTACATCACTCACATCCCTCTGCATAATTCGTTACATACCCAGTAATCGCCTTTATAGTCCACCCAGTTACGGGTGACTTTTGACGAAACTAAAGTACATAACTCCTTATGTAGGGATCCATGGTGACTTCAGGTCTAAGGACTAATAGTCATACTAATAGCCACATGAGAAAGTATATGACACTCATATAACGATCCATGATACTTTCTCATGGCGGGTCATTCAATATACATTCTCTAATGTATACTCATGTGTCAGCTTGATATCTCTATATCCATGACTTGTGAGATCAAGTTATCGAGCTGACCTACATGCTAGTCTTATTGTATTAACATTGTCCCTGAATGCTAATACTCGACTAGGAATGATTTAGAGTAGTGTTCCCTATATCATCTCACTATCGATTCAACTAATCGATTGATATAGGTATGAACCTTCTACTCAACGACGCTATTATACTTAGTATATTTGGCACTAATATAAATAAGTATAATAACCAAACAAATGCCTTTATTAATATACAAGAATATGATATACATGAGTCCATACAATCATCAAATGATTGGCTCTAGGGCTCTAACTAACAATCTCCCACTAGCACTAGTGCCAATCAGTATAGGCTCTAAGGCCTAAAGACCTAGTGTGACCATCATGCTTCCTCTGTGCCAAAGCCTTGGTCAAGGGATCTGCGATGTTAGCCTCTGTAGGTACTCTGCAAATCTTCACATCTCCTCTATCGATAATCTCTCGAATGAGATGGAAGCGCCGTAGTATGTGCTTGGTCCGCTGGTGTGAGCGAGGTTCCTTCGCCTGTGCTATAGCTCCATTGTTGTCACAATAGAGCTCAACTAGGTCAGCGATGCTAGGAACCACCCCAAGTTGATGAACTTGCGGATCCAAACTGCCTCCTTTGCTGCCTCTGATGCAGCAATATACTCGGCTTCTGTTGTAGAATCAGCTACTGTATCCTGCTTCGAACTCTTCCAGCCGACAGCACCACCATTAATGCAAAATACGAACCCTGACTGCGATCGGTAATCATCCTGATCGGTCTGAAAGCTGGCATCACTGTAACCCTTTACAGTTAGCTCATCATTGCCTCCATATATCAAGAAATATTCTTTAGTCCTTCGTAAGTACTTAAGAATATTCTTGACCGCTATCCAGTGACTTTCACCTGGATCTGACTGGTATCTGCTCGTCATGCTCAAAGCATACGAGACATCAGGTCGAGTACATAGCATGGCGTACATGATCGATCCTATGGCTGAGGCATAAGGGATCTGATCCATGCGGTCTCTCTCCTCTCTAGAAGAGGGACCTTGAGTCTTCGAAAGACTCACGCCATGTGACATCGGCAGAAATCCCTTCTTGGAGTTCTGCATGGCAAACCGAAGAAGTACCTTGTCAATATATGTACTCTGACTTAGGCCAAGCAATCTCTTAGATCTATCTCTATAGATCTGTATCCCAAGAATGCGAGATGCCTCGCCTAAGTCCTTCATTGAGAAGCAACTCCTAGCCATGTCTTGACAGATCAAGCATAGGGATGTCCTTCCCAATCAGTAGTATGTCATCCACATACAATATGAGGAAGACAACTATGTCCCTACAACCTTCTTGTAGACACAAGGCTCATCTTCGTTCTTGATGAAACCAAACTGTTTGATCGCATCATCGAATCGAAGATTCCAGCTCCGAGAAGCTTGCTTTAGTCCATAAATGGACCTATGCAGCTTGCATACTCTACTAGTATGCTGTGGATCTACAAAACCCTCAGGTTGTGTCATGTACACATCTTCGAGTAGGTTTCCATTCAGAAACGCGGTTTTGACATCCATCTGCCATATCTCATAGTCATGGTAGGCTGCAATAGCAAGCATGATCCGAATGGACTTAAACATCGCCACTAGAGAAAAGGTTTCATCATAGTCAATACCATGAATCTGCTTGAAACCTTTAGCTACCAAGCGACCCTTATAGATAAGTCCATCCATGTCAGTCTTTCTCTTAAAGACCCACTTGCACCCAATGGGTTTTACCCCTTCAGGTGGATCAACCAAAGTCCATACTTGGTTGGTGTACATGGATTCTATCTCGGATCTCATGGCTTCTAGCCATTTCTCAGAATCTGGTCTCATCACAGCTTCTTGATAGGTGGTAGGCTCATCCTCTATGAGCACAATGTCATCATGGTCAGACAAGAGAAATGAGTATCTCTCAGGCTGACGACGTACCCTATCAGACCTGCGAAGAGGTATGTCTACTTGAACTGGTTGTTGTTCCTCAACTCTTTGTGGAACAACATCATCCACAACACTTTGTGGTTCCAGTTCAATTTCCATCGAGGCATCAGTGCTATTGTTCGCATCTTGAACTTCTTCAAGATCGAACATGCTCCCACTAGTCTTTCTAGAAACAAAATCCCTTTCTAGAAAGACCCCAGTCTTTGCCACAACTACCTTGTGCTGACTGGGAATGTAGAAGTAATATCCCTTAGTTTCCTTGGGATATCCGATGAAATAGCACTTGTCGGATTTGGGTCCTAACTTGTCTGAGACTTGACGTCTAACGTAAGCCTCACAACCCCAAATCCTCATGAAAGACACCTGGGCATCTCTCCCAGTCCATATCCTATATGGTGTCTTTATCACGGCCTTTGATGGAACTCGGTTGAGTATGAAAGCTGCCGTGTCTAGAGCATATCCCCATAGATATGTCGGAAGATCTGTGTGACTCATCATAGATTGTACCATATCTAATAAGGTACGATTCCTCCTTTCGGATACACCATTCCACTGTGGTGTTCCAGGAGGAGTGAGTTGAGATAAAATCCCACACTCAGCTAAGTAGTCACGAAACTCATGGCTTAAGTATTCACCACCTCGATCTGATCGAAGTACCTTAATACTCTTGCCAAGCTGGTTCTGTACTTCATTCTTGAATTCTTTGAACTTTTCAAAGGATTCAGACTTATGTGTCATCAAGTACACATAACCGTATCTACTAAAATCATCAGTAAATGTGATGAAGTATCTATAACCGCCTCTAGCAGCGACATTGAAAGGGCCACATACATCACTATGTATGAGTCCTAATAAATCAGTCGCTCTCTCGCCGTGCCCACTAAAGGTTGTCTTGGTCATCTTGCCTCGTAGGCATGACTCGCATATCTCATATGATTCAAAATCAAATGAGTCCAGCAAACCATCCTTATGGAGCTGGGATAAGCGCTTGTCATTTATATGACCTAAGCGATGTTGAGGTAAGTTTGGTTCAAGTCATTCGACTTGATCCTCTTGGTATTTATGTTATAGACAGGGCTCTCTAGGTCTAGAATGTAGAGTCCATTTATCAGAGGTGCACTACAATAGAACATATCGTTTAAAAAGATGGAACAACATTTGTTCTTTATTATAAACGAGTATCCTCTCTTGTCCAAACAAGAAACTGATATTATGTTCTTTGTCAAGGCAGGCACATAACAACAATCGTCTAATTCTAGTACTAGCCCAGAGGCGAGATAGATGATAAGTTCCTACAACAATAGCAGCAACCCGTGCTCCATTGCCTACTGTAGGTCTATCTCACCCTTCGTCAATGCCCTCGCTATTCTTTAGCGCTTGTACATTAGTACAAATGTGCTAAGCACATCCGATCTAATACCCACGATGAAGAAATAGAGAGGTTGACTTGTATAACATGTATACCAAGTAGAAATCTTATTTCTCTTCTTTTAAGATCTTCCGGTATTCTTTGGGTTCCTCTTCCAATGCCTTGCTTGTCCTTGATATAGGTGACGAAGATGTTCAACCATATCGTAAGCGCCATCAACTCATGTTGCTTCAGAGCTCAGAGTTCATGGTTGTGAGCATAAGACAAGACACATCTAATGCGTCATCTTGATGCTTCTTGTAAGCATCTTGGTCCGCTGGCGGGCGTGAGGAGCCTCGAATGGGCGCCCAACGCATGCCACGCTCTTGGGTGAGAACTATTCTCGTGTTCTGCATCACCCAGGAAATTTGTTCGTTGAGCTTGTCCTTCTCAAGGACGGATCGCAGGAGAAAGTGTTCGTATTTGACGTCATGGTTATCTACAATGAAAAAATTTGCAGAAATAAATATCATATTCTTTTAAAATCATTTAATTAGGCCTTTAATTAAATGATGCTCCCACTGAATTCTATAATTCTTGTGGGACAAGATCCACATCATACTAACCCTTGAGTTAGCTTTGGCTAATACGCCCAAGGATTAGTATGATCGGTAGGTAACGATTACCAATTACATCTCTATGCAACTCTTGTTTATAGAATCAATATCCGTATTTATATTAAAACTCGAATTAGCTTTGGCTAACATGCCCGAGAGTTAATATAGATGTGATTTTGACCTATCCTTTCCAACCGTTGGAATAATGCCTATAGTTGACTCGATCCAACCGAGTAACTAGGAATACTCAATCTAATTGAGTTCGTATTCACCCATGCGTTGATAGACGGGACCAAGATTGTCCCTCCGTACCCTACCAAGATAATATGTATTGCTCTGCTTTGGCAGATTCAACAATACATGTGATCGAGGTAGTGATAGGTATCACGGCACGGTTAGGCATTTAGAGTTGGTTCGATCGAGATCTAATCTAATCGAAAAAGGATGCATCTTGTGCACGACTTAGATCTAATCTAATCGCAAGGGTGCATCATGTGCACGACTTAGATCTAATCTAATCGTTAAGGCACTAATTAATTAATTAACTATTAAACATGCATCAGATACATAATAATTAATTAATTAATCTATTTGTGATTTAGTCATGGCCCTACTACGATCTTCTCAAGCCAATGAGAAGATCGAATGGTCAACCTAGGGTCAACAGCTTCTCCAAGCTCCTCCCTTTGACCACCTTGTGTTGCTCGTGCCCGCCTCGGAACTCCGTCTCGTGTGGACCCTCCACCGCTCCAATTTGTACATTACAATTTGAAACTTGAGTTACATTCGAGTCTAAATCTAATTTACAACAAGAATAAAAGACGAGGCACGACGCGCAGGTCGCGAATAATAAAATAAATACAACACGCGAAAACACATCACGGCACGCAGGCCGTATTATGAATTACAACACAACCAATCATATTGGGTTTTGGGCCATGACTATCACAAAATTAATATATAATTCAAAATTATATATTTTCTTATTTTCTGTAATTTTAAAAATAATTTTTTTTTTTTTACAATTTTACAAGTAAAATTTCCCGGCGGTCCCGTTTAGCGGTTTCGGGCGCAATCGCGGAACGGATCCCCTTGCGGGGCCCAGGGGCAGCGCCCCTACCCGCGATCTAACCATCGCGAGGGTTCCTTTGCGATCCAACAGCACCTAAACCCGCTGTCCCAAAACGATTTGGGCCGAGACATTACCGTTTCGGAAAAATCTTCCCGACGGGTTCGTTTTTAGCGATTTCGGGTGCGATCGCGGAGCAAATCCCCTTGCGGGGTTAGGGGCAGCGCCCCTACCCATGATCTAACCATCGTGAGTTGCTCCGTTGCGATCTAAAGGCACCCGAGTCCGCTGTCCCAAAAGATTTTGGGTCGAAACGAAGCCGTTTGGGAAGATTCTTCCCGATAGCCGAAGCCTACAAGTGCCGAGACACTTGTGCTTCGCCTATAAGGAAAAATTACCCATAAAAACATAAAAATTGAATTTTTTACAGAAAATCACAGAAGTTTTGTTTTCCAAAAACCAAAAACTAAGTCGTACAAGTCTTTGCACGTGGCTCTGATACTACTGTTGGGTTCTTCGGGCCACGAAAACCGCTTTTTCGCGTCGCGGAAACCCCGAAGGACCCAAAGCCGTAGATCCGTGCAAAGATTCGTATACAAAATTCGAAAAACTATTTCTTGTACGAGTTCAAAAACTGATCTACTACTTAGATCTACGAGAAAAATGTTTACCCTTGTAGCGATGCCCTTTGCGTTCCCGCTCGTCCAAATGATGCCGGATCTCAAGACCGTCAAGCGCCGGTCCTCTAGAAGTATCCACACGGACACACTAGATGGAGATGACCAAAAACCAAGGTGTGCTAGCACCTATGTGGTTAGGCCAAGGGAGGAGGAGAGGGAGAGGGAGAGCTTGAGAGGAAGAACACAAGGAAGAAGAAGAAGTTACACCACTTGAATGGGAAAAATGAAATTCACACCCAAAAACCAAGTGGCCGGCCACTTTCAAAAACTCACCAATTAATTGCATTAATTGCAATTAATTGCATTAATTGCAATTAATATGAAATCATTACCAATTAATTGCATTAATTGCAATTAATATGAAACCATTAAGAGAGTGGCTTTGTAACTTCCATGAGGTGGCACCCATGATGATGTGGAACATCATTATTGGTCCACCTAATGCCAACTCACCAATGAGGTGGCAAAAGGTCAAGTCAAAATTGACCTTTGGTCTTCCTTTGTCAAGTCAAGTCAAACTTGACTCAATCTCTACCATGGTGGATCTAATCCAACCATTTGATTCGAGCCAACTTAATATAATGAATCTAATTCATTAAATTGAATTGATTCAATGAGTCAAAATCTAAATTAGACTCATTTAACACATGAATCAACTTGAGTCGAACTCAAGTTAGCCCAATTAGGATTACTCTTAATCCAATTTGATTCATCAAATGAATCTAATCCTCTTGGTTCATCAAATGAACCTAATCTCCACCTAATTGTCCTAAGTGTGTGTGACCCTATAGGTTCTTGTAACGTTGGCAATGCCCTAAACCCATTTGGGAGCATAAGTAATGAGCGGTATCTAGCAACACATCATTACTACCCAAGTTACAAGAATGTCGAGATCCGACATCACCTTGTGACTACTCACAAAATAATGACAAGTGTCCTTCTATCCTAGACATCTAGATTGATCAATATAAGGCATAGACCATGTCATCCTCTAATCAATCTAAATCTTGAACTCCAAGTTAGACTCACTCGATCAAATGAGCTCAACATCTAATGTTGACTCATTTGGGCATGGCCATGCGCTTAGTGGTCTGACTTTATCAAGAATAGCGATGTCGCTCCCGTCATATGGGAGGGATAGATCCCATCTACATCACTCACATCTCTCTGCATAATTCGTTACATACCCAGTAATCGCCTTTATAGTCCACCCAGTTACGGGTGACGTTTGACGAAACTAAAGTACATAACTCCTTATGTAGGGATCCATGGTGACTTCAGGTCTAAGGACTAATAGTCATACTAATAGCCACATGAGAAAGTATATGACACTCATATAACGATCCATGATACTTTCTCATGGCGGGTCATTCAATATACATTCTCTAATGCATACCCATGTGTCATCTTGATATCTCTATATCCATGACTTGTGAGATCAAGTCATCGAGCTGACCTACATGCTAGTCTTATTGTATTAACATTGTCCCTGAATGTTAATACTCGACTAGGAATGATTTAGAGTAGTGTTCCCTATATCATCTCACTATCGATTCAACTAATCGATTGATATAGGTATGAACCTTCTACTCAATGACGCTATTATACTTAGTCTATTTGGCACTAATATAAATAAGTATAATAACCAAACAAATGCCTTTATTAATAAACAAGAATATGATATACATGAGTCCATACAATCATCAAATGATTGGCTCTAGGGCTCTAACTAACGATTCCCATCTAGCACTGGTGTGCTCCAACGCAGCCTACGGCGTATTCAGTGCCACCACCACTTGGATCTACAATGTATCCTATACCAGTGGCACCTGTGCCCCCAGTGCCTACAGTAGCAGCAGACCTTTTCCTACTGTACCTCCAGTTGCCACCACTTTTGTTTCCCAGACAGTACCACCGACGGCTTATGCTCCAGTTTATACAAGCAGATCGGGAGTTCCTCCTCCGGTTTATTCCGCGTACCACCGTAGTATCGCCCAGAGCTCCGCCTCGCACCGACACCATCGTTCGTGGAGCGTCCCGGCTAGGATTCCTAAGAGTCGATGAAGACTCGTTTCACTCTTTTCCGCTGAGATCTCGATCCGAGTATGGCTCTCATGGATAGAGACTATGGAGCGACTTTCTTCTATATGGCTTGCTCCAGTGGGAGAAAGCAGAGCTGGCTGCTTTACGGATGAAGCTAATGCCCGTGGGTTACTCGTTCTATTATTGGTGAGCGCAACGTCACATGGACCAGGTTCGAGAGGCTTTTGAGAGCCGCTTTTTTCCATCGTCCTATTAGATGTCTCACGACGATTTTATGAGTCCGAGGCGTAATAATCGTCAATGGACCGAGTATAATCTGAATTCCTCCGGTTGGCTCGGCTTTTGTCCAGAGTTAGTTGCGGAGGACAGAACTCGCATGATGCAGTTTATACAGGGATTGGATGGTTATCTGCATGTACAGCTTGCCGGATTAGGGATTTCATCTTACTCTGATGCATTGAATCGAGCTTTGATGATAGAGTTAGCTCGGCAGACAGCATATCCGGACAGGAAAAGAAAGCATACGGGTCAGACTTCAGGGCAGGTCCAGCAGACACAGGCGACAGGACAGCCTCAGAGTAGTCACAGACGGTCAGGTCAGGGTACTTCTGGGGCGTCTCGTAGGCCTCAGAAATCAGGGCGGTCTTCTTCAGGACATTCCCGGTTTTCTCAGCAGAACCGGCAACCACCTTCCGGTGATACTCATTGTTTCAGATGTGGATCCAGAGATCACCTCACCCCAGCTTGCTCTCTGGGACAGTCAGTTTGCTTTTATTGCAAACTGCCGGGGCACCAGAGCCGAGATTGTCAGCTGAAGGCTCAGCACACGGCTTCCGGAGGGTCAGTCGAGGGACAGCTAGTCATGTGGGCATATCGAGGAGGGCGAAGCCCAATCTTCACAACAGGGAGCAGCCCCTCACAGAAAGATTTGGCATGCTTGGGCAGAGTACTCAAGCTTCAGAGCACCCCAGTTTGGCTCCAGGACCTTATTATTCGACTCAGGGGCAGTATCAGACTCAGTCCCAGCCAGCTGCACCGTATCAGACATCGTCCACCACAACCACCACCACCTCCTCCTCCGCCAGAGACTGGTCGTGTTCATGCTATTACCAGCGAGGATGCTCAGCGGGCTTACGGATCCGTTTTCCGCAGTACGATTTCCAGTTATGCATTTACTGCTGATATTTTGATTGATACTGGTAGTTCGCACTCTTTTATGCGGGAGATTGGTAGATTACCTACTGTTAGGTTGCGGCGATTGACTGTCTCCCTACCGTCCGGTGATACTTTAGACGTCACCCAGGAGATCAGAGGTTGCCCGTTAGACTTTGGCAACATGATACTTACGGTAGATCTTCTAGTATTGGAGATGGTCGAGTTTGATATCATTCTTGGTATGGATTGGCTATCAGTATATCATGCTACCGTTGATTGCCAGACGAGGGTGGTCACCTTCCGGCCTCCGAACCAACCCTCGTGGAGTTTCACTGGCATCAGAGACGACGGCATCTCGATTATTTCGGTGATTCAGGCGCAGAAGCTGCTGTCTCACGGCTGTCATGGTTTTCTGTTGTCGTTGATCAGTACTGAGGACAGTAGTAGTTCGCAGCTCTCCGACGTTCCTGTTGTCCGGGAATACCCAGATGTATTTCCAGAGGAGCTGCCAGGTTTGCCTCCTAGAAGGCCAGTGGAGTTCGCTATTGAGCTGATTCCGGGAACCGCACCGACATCGAAAGCTCCGTATCGTATGGCACCAAAAGAGTTGAACGAGCTGAAGGTTCAACTTCAGGAGCTTTTAGACAGGGGATTTATTCGCCCTAGTGTTTCACCGTGGGGTTCTCCAGTTCTGTTTGTCAAGAAAAAGGATGGTACTATGAGGTTATGTATTGACTACAGGCAGCTGAATTCAGTGACCGTCAGAAATAAATATCCATTACCACGGATTGAGGATTTATTTGATCAGCTCAGAGGTACATCAGTGTATTCTAAGATTGATCTGCGATCCGGATATCATCAGCTGAGAGTCAGAGACTCAGATATTCAGAAGACAGCTTTCCGTACATTATGAGTTTTTGGTAATGCCATTTGGGCTTACCAATGCTCCAGCGGTGTTTATGGACTTGATGAACCGCATCTTTCTGGAGTATCTGGATTAGTTTGTTATCGTTTTCATTGATGACATATTGGTCTACTCGCGTTCCGAGGAGGAGCATGCACAGTCTTGAAGATTCTTCGACGACATCAGCTGTACGCGAAGTTCAGCAAGTGTGCATTCTGGCTATCCTCAGTTGGGTTTCTGGGACACGTGGTTTCTAGCAGAGGTATTTCAGTTGATCCTCAGAAGATCAAGGCTGTCACCAGTTGGGAGCAGCCGAAGTCAGTTCAGGAGATTCGCAGTTTTCTGGGATTGGCCGGATATTACCGACCTTTTGTCGAGGGCTTCTCGCGTATTGCTATGCCACTGACACGTCTTACCCGGAAAGGCGTGAAGTTCATATGGTCCGAGGATTGCGAGACCAGCTTCCAGGAGCTGAAGCGGAGATTAGTGTCGGCTCCAGTTTTGGTTTTACCTTCTGGAGAGGATGGATTTATACTTTACACCGATGCGTCTCTACAGGGTTTGGGCGCTGTTCTGATGCAGCATGGCAGAGTAGTCTCTTATGCTTCTCGTCAGCTGAAGGAGCATGAGAAGAATTACCCAGTCCATGACCTGGAGTTAGCTGCCATCATCTTTGCTCTGAAGCTATGGCGACATCATTTATACGGTATCACATTTGAGATTCTCACTGATCATAAGAGTCTCAAATATATTTTCACTCAGAAGGAGCTTAATCTTCGACAGAGGAGATGGATGGAGTTCCTGAAGGACTATGATTGTACCATTAGCTATCACCCGGGGAAAGCTAATGTGGTTGCAGATGCACTCAGCAGGAAGTCCAGAGGGACTTTGGCTTGCCACCGGACTTCAGTCACGGACTTGATTCAGAGTTTCTCGGAGTTAGATCTTGAGGAGCAGGGACCGACAGAGTAGGGTATTCTGGTTACCATGGTTGCTCAGTCATCAATCAGGACGAAGATCCGAGAGGCCCAGGCCAGTGATCAGCATTTGCAGTTTATTGGCAGTCAGATAGCTTCCGGGCAGCAGACCGAGTTTACACGAGACGAGGAGGGTATTATATACTTCCGAGATAGATTATGCGTACCTCAGTCTCATCCGGTCTTACAGGAGCTACTCCAGGAGGCACACCGTACTCGATTTGCGATCCATCCAGGCGGGACCCGTATGTATCGAGACTTGAGACGTTCCTATTGGTGGAACGGTATGAAGAAAGACATCGCGGATTTCGTAGCTAGATGTCTTGTTTGTCAGCAGGTGAAGGCTGAACACCAGAGACCTGCAGGATTACTTCAGCGGATTCCTATTCCTGAGTGGAAGTGGGATCACATTACCATGGACTTTGTGGTAGGGTTGCCGAGGACACGACGAGGCCATGACGCGATTTGGGTAATCGTTGATCGATTAACCAAATCAGCGCACTTCTTAGCGATTCGGAGGACTGATTCCCTGGATCGATTGGCAGATCTGTATTGCCGAGAGATTATCAGACTACATGGTGTTCCATTGAGTATCATTTCGGATAGAGATCCACGGTTCACGTCTCGCTTACGCGGTCTGCAGCCCTTGGGCACAGCTCCGTTTGATGCCTTTCCATCCACAGACGGATGGGCGAGGCGGACCATTCGACTTTAGAGGACCCGCCGAGGTCATGTGTTATGGATTTGGAGGCAGTTGGGAGGACCATCTGCCGTTAGTAGAGTTTGCCTACAACAACGGCTTCCATTCCGCTATCCAGATTGAGGCGTTGTATGGTAGACCTTGTCGGACACCCATCCTTTGGGATGAGGTTGGAGAGGCTCAGTTGTTGGGACCTCATAGAGTTCAGCAGGATGTAGAGTTGGTCCGTACTATCAGACGGAGGATGTCAGAGGCGCAGGATCGCCAGAAGAGTTATGCTGATCGGAGACGCAGACCACTAGAGTTCTCTGTTGGCGACCATGTATTTCTACGAGTTTCACCCACGAAAGGGGTGAAGAGATTTGGCCTCAGAGGTAAGCTAGCTCCGCGTTACATTGGTCCCTTCGAGATCTTGGAGAGGATCGGAGCAGTAGCTTACCGACTGGCACTACCACCGTCCCTGTCAGGCGTGCACGATGTATTTCATGTATCCATGCTGAGAAGATATGTACCCGATTCGTCGCATGTGCTGGCAGATATCCCAGTTCCAGTTCAGCCTGACATTACCTATGAGGAGGTTCCGGTACGGATTCTCGACCGGAAGGAGCGTCAGTTGCGGAACAAGACCATCCGGCTGGTTAAAGTCGGATGGCAGCATCATTCGGACGAGAAGGCTACTTGGGAGCTCGAGGACACTATCCGAGCTCGATATCCCCATCTTTTCACTTGAGGTATGTGATTTATTTACCGTTCAGCATTTATACTCTATATCTGTTGTTAGTACTTGCTGATGGTAGATAACGAAATTTGGGGACCAAATTTTTATAAGTGGTGGAGAATGTAAAATACCGGAAATAGGCGAATATGATTAAGGGAATTTTCCGGAATTTTTGGAAATTTTTCGGGAATTTTTCGGAGCTCGTACGGATAAGTTCACGGGGATAAAAACGGGGCCCGGAAAAAAAGCCTGTTTAGGCTACCCGATTTAAGCGAGGAAAAGATTATATATATATATTCTTTTCCTTTTATTTTCTTATTTCTTTATCCTTTGCTTTTGTCGCCGAACCCGAGCCGTCCCCGCACCCTTCCTTCTTCTCCCCGCCGCCGCCGCGTGCCTTCTCCTTCGGTGCCCTAACCGCCGGCCACGGCGGTTCCTCTCTTTATCTTCTCCTCTTCTCGGTGAAGCCGAGCCTTTCTTCCTCGCCGCCACCCACTTCCTTTTCTTCCTCACTGATTCTGTGCCCTAGCCGCCAGCACCCGAGCCGCCGGCTCTCGGTTCCCGATCGCGACCCCGGTGTTTCCCTTGTGCCCGAGCACTGCCGACACCGAGCCTATCCCCTCTTCTGTCCCCTGTGCCCTAGCTAGTATCCGGCGTCGCACGAAACAGTGCCACCAGCCGGTCTCCTCTTCGACACTGCCGCTCTTCCTTCCCTCTGCACTGCTGCCGACCCTGGATTGGGTAACTCCAGCCGCGTGCCTTAGTCCCGAAACCGCCGTCGGCCACATCCTGGGCAGTGCCATCAAGTCGACAACTTTTCTGCCGAGTGCTGTCGACTCCCTGTTCTCGCATTGTGCCCAAAATCCGAGCAGATAAGGTGAGTTAGGTTGTGTAGGATCTATGATCTCCACTGATTGATCCTTTTTCTGATCAGTCTGATTTCAGCAGTGATCCCAGCTATGAGGTGAAGTTTTGTGCTGTGGTAGGACAGTCACTCCATGCAGTGGCTATTGGTTCTTGTAACGACAGTGAATTTGAGGTAAGGTTTAGGATTTTGAACTTCGAGTAGATTGATTATGTTTATGTTTGGAATAGGTAGATTTGATTAGCTTTAGACTTTTAATCTCATGTTATGATTAGGGTTAAGGAACTAACCCTGGTGGACCCATTGATTTTATTTAATTAGGGTTCATTAATTTTGTTGGATGGATTAGTTGGATCCAATTTAGAACTTCTTAAATTGGATTAGAATTTAATTTGGCTAATTGTGGTATGATAGAATTAGCTAAACTAGACCTTATGTTTAATATACAGGACCTTGACGCGAGACGAGTATCTCGGAGTCAGATTTGGACCTTTCTATTTTTGGAGGCGGGTACTTTTGACTTTTTGTCTTTGATATGCTTAGTAAGGGAATTAACATGTTGCATTAATTGTGTTTCTTATCTGTTTCGGTTAATCACTACCCAAATCTTTGTACGTGCTTGATTGATTGATTGATTTGCATCTCATGTATATTTTACCTGTTTATACATGCTTATAGGGGGTAGTGATATACCATGTTTGACCATGTTCAGGACCTAGGTTTTATACCTTTTGTATACCTTTGGATTGTTTTGGATTCGTTGACCTTTGATGCATTTTTATATATATGTGGATTAGGTCAGGATATTCTTGTGGTTAGTGTCATGCACCATTTGCATGATTGTATGCTGTGCGATAGTCCGCTCCATTATTGTTGAGCACATCGCCAGTTACATGGATCTGCACACACCACCACTCATGGGTTAGTGGTCGATTCAGGCTGAGTGTGTTGCAGCAGGGACTCTGTTAGGCACCGTTGGTCCGCTCATGGGTAGTGTGACACAACGTGTTATCCGGCAGGGATTCCTCCCCGTCTTTGAGTACCGGGAGTTGAGAGCATTGCGCTCCCCCATCTATGATTTGGGGTAGGAGGATAGGTGTACTCCGACAGCATCCCGTCCACCCGGTCACTCATCAGGAGTAGTGACGACAGAGTGCACGGTTGTCACAGCCCTACCCACTCGGCCTCACTTTTGTATGAGATGATCGACTGGCGTCAGGGGTGACCAGGACGCATCATTGGCATCATATGCATGATGCATTTATTGCTTGTGTTTGTGTTTGCTGCATTTATATGCTGCATATTGTTTAGATACCTATGTTTGACATGCATACAGGATTTCCTTATCCCTCGGACTGTTTGACCTTATACTCAGGACCTGGTTAGTACAGTATTCTCTGCTTTATTCGGATGCATTCTTATCTTTCTTATCAGGAGACTGTACGCATGATTAGTGCTAGGTGTTGTTTCTTTACTTTGCATATCAACTGTACCTACTGAGTGTTGGACTCACCCCGCCTCCATTGTTGATATTTTCAGCTTGATGCTGTCAGGAGAGAGTTCCAGTCGCTAGTCCTCACTGCACGTAGTGCTGGTCCTACAGACCTCCAGGATATGTTTGGTTTTCTTTGGTTTCTTTCTGTTCTAGACTGTTTGAACTCGTTATGTTCTGGATTTATTTGCTTATGGACATGATATAGATTTTATTATATCGATGGATTTGGATTTGGTTTTTATTCTACTACATGCCTGCCTGGTTGGCAGAAGAGGTGAGTTCGTCGGTTTTGAGCTTTACGAGTGTAGTTGAGTAGGGTGGTTTTTGAGTCAGAGTATTATTACGGCGTGGTTGTGTCAGCCAGAGGCTGAATATATATATAAACTGCGTGGTGATTGATTTTTATTATTGTTATGATTCCAGCCGCCTGTGGCTGAGTATTTAGTGCTTGTAGAAAATTTTTGATTGTCCGCCGTACAGGGGAGATACTGCCGAAATTTCCTCGGACAGCGACTCTTCTGGGGGCGTGACGGATAAACATGTAAAGCTACTCATGCTCATCTAATAGCAAAGAACAGTAAGATAATCTAAATAACATGCTAGCATAAAAGGAAATTAAACTTGCTGATTTTAAAACAAAGTGAAACTTAATTCATTTGTTCTAAACTTATTCTTTTATACTTTTATACTTATGTGAAACTTATTTTGTTTGTTCAAAAACTTATACTTATAATACTTCAAAATAATAATCAACTTTCTTCTTGGGCCCGGAAATTGTACTTGTTATGCGCGCATTCCTAACAAGACCCGAGATAGCTGGTCCCGAATCTAGTAGGGTTTACTAGGTTATCTAAACCTAGGGACGACTATGGGAGTCCAGCCCAAGGACAACTGAGAGTCCTACATACTAGGTTATCTAAACCTAGGGACGACTATGGGAGCCCAACCCAAGGACAACTGAGAGTCCAGTACAATGCCACTGATAAAAGTAAAATAGTTGTTATCTTTTTATACTTCTAATATATAATGCCTCGGCATTTTCTTTAGCACCTTGTGTGCCAAAATCCCTAAAGTCTTGACTTTGGGATCTACTTAAGGCCTTGGCCTTTTTCTTTCTTTTCTTTATCTTTCTTATACTTGTTAATACTTCTAAAAGAATGTTTCCTTAAAAAGAAACTGAAATATTTAAGCAAGTTCTAACTTTGAAATGCTTAAACCAAAAATCTACCTACTATGCTAATAAAATTCTGCATATTAAACTTAATAAAAATCTATTCTTATATTGAAGTTCTGCATGCAATACTTATCAATATTTGCATATCATATGAGCTTAAACTACATCTAAAACTTGTTGGAATTAAAACCTTAAATCTTGCTACATCAGAGATAAAAAAAAGAGAGCAAAGAATGTATGCTACTCATTAATCTCTAGCTATTCCAATGTTGTACAGTGTAATCCGAAAGCAACGGAAACAAAGCACACTAGCTACTCTTAAACTTCTTGTCATTCTAATGTTATACAGAAAATCCAAAGCGAGAAAAACAAAGCACACTAGCTGTACAGAAAATCTGAATCGTAAGAGCAAGTTTGACTTCTTCAAGTATGCTACAACAGTCATAAATCAAAGGAAGACATATCTGAAATCTTTAAGCATGCTAGAATAAAAACTGTTCAGATTTGTTAAAATGCAAAGGAAAACCAAAACTACAACGTGAACTGATATAGCTGTTCCTACTCATTGGAGCTACATAAATTTGAATTCTGCATGCATAAAAACTAATAAGGAAGGATCTATATCAAAAACTAAACAACTGAAATGCTAACAGCACAAAACCACTCTACTGCATGCCCGTTTAGAGGCCTATTCCTACACATGGCAGCAAAGAAGAAAATCAAATACTAGGATGTTACTGTTGGTTGCTACTCGGAAAACCTAGAGGTTCCACTATACAAAAATTTTGTACAAAGGTCTGAACCTTTTCCTAGCTACCATGTGTTCTTTTAAATTAAATTTTGGATCGCCTGCGGAACTTAACATGTTTGATCCAAAACTTAATCTATTTGTTCTTTTAGGTTTAGACTTGGATCTCCTGCGGAACTTAACACGTTCGACCCAAATCACCTTAAGTTATTAATTCCATTAAATATTAATTTCCATAATTGGTTCCCAGTACTGACGTGGCGAGGCACATGGCCTTCTTGGATATGGGAGCAACCACCACCGACTAGACAAAACCTTTTATGAAAAGCTAATATTTAATTTCCTAAAATAACTTTAGGTTAACCGAAAAGAACAATCAAATCACAAAGGGAAAAAAAAAACAAAAGAACACTATATCGAAAACAAATTCGAAACTCTAGAATCGTATGCCTCTTGTATTTAGTATTATTTCCAAAAATAACTAGTATGATGCGGAAACAAAAATTACTAGTTATACCTTTTAGAAAGACCTCTTGATCTTCTACCGTATTCCTCTTCTAACCTCGGACGTTGTGTGGGCAACGATCTTCCGAGATGAGAACCACCAAGCACCTTCTTCTTCCTTACAAGTTTCGACCATCAAAACTTCTCCTAAGATGAAGAGGTTCGGCCACCACCACCATGCTCCAAGGGATGCTAGAAAAGAGGCTTCTTTTCTCTCCTTCTTCTCCTTCTTAGATCCGGCCACCAAAGCTATCTCCACCATGAGAAGGTTTCGGCCACACAAAGGAGAGGAGAGGAAAGAAAGGGCCGGCCACACCCAAGGAGAAAAGAGAGGAAAAATAGAATAGAGTCGTTAGCCTTGAAGCCTCCTCTACCCCCTCTTTTATAATCCTTGATCTTGGCAAATAAGGAAAATTTAATAAAAACTTCCTTAATTCTTTTGCCATTGAAAAGGAAAATTTATTTAATTAAAATAATTTTCTCTTTTCAAATTATAATGGCCGGCCACTCTTCTCCCCAAAACAAGGAGAGTTTTAATTAAAACAAAAATTAAAACTTCCTAATTTGTTTCTAGAAATTTATAAAAATTTCTCCAATAATTTTAATCCCTTCATGATTGGTTAATAAAAAGAAATTTTATAAATTAAAATATTTCTTTTAAACATGTGGATAATTTCCAAAAAGGAAAGTTATCTCTAAAAATTAAAATCTCCTTTCAATCTACAAATAAGGAAAGATATTAAATCTTTTCTTAATCTTTTGTAGAAACTAATAAAAGAGAATTTTTAATTTTTAAACTTTCTTTTAAATCATGAATATAATTAAAAGGAAAGTTTTTACTAAAATTAAAATCAACCTTTTAATCTACAAATAAGGAAAGAGATTTTAACTCTTCTCTTAATCTTTTGTAGAATCTTATAAAAGGAAGGATTTAAATTTTTAAACTCTCTTTTAAATTATATTATCCACATAAGAAAAATTTTAAAATTAAAATTCCTTTTTATTTTAATAGGGCCGGCCACATGAATTCACCCATGAACATACCCATGGCCGGCCCTAGCTTGGTCTCCAAGCTAGCTTGGCCGGCCCCTATAGGATGGGTAAGAAGATGGGTATAGTACTCTATAATTAAGAGGCTACGATAGGGACCGAGAGGAGGAATTGGTTTTGGTCTCCCGATGAAATTAAGCATCCCGTGTTCGCCCCGAACACACAACTTAATTTCATCAATAATAATTCATTCCACTAAAGAACTATTATTAAACTACCGCACCAATCCCAAATTACATTTTGGGCTCCTTCTTATTATGAGTGTGTTAGTCTCCCTGTGTTTAAGATAACAAATGTCCACTAATTAAGTAAGTTACTGACAACTCACTTAATTAATATCTAGCTCCAAGAGTAGTACCACTCAACTTCATCGTCATGTCGGACTAAGTCCACCTGCAGGGTTTAACATGACAATCCTTATGAGCTCCTCTTGGGGACATTCTCAACCTAGATCACTAGGACACAGTTTCCTTCTATAATCAACAACACACACTATAAGTGATATCATTTCCCAACTTATCGGGCTTATTGATTCATCGAACTAAATCTCACCCATTGATAAATTAAAGAAATAAATATCAAATATATGTGCTTGTTATTATATTAGGATTAAGAGCACACACTTCCATAATAACTGAGGTCTTTGTTCCTTCATAAAGTCAGTATAAAAGGAACGACCTCAAATGGTCCTACTCAATACACTCTAAGTGTACTAGTGTAATTATATAGTTAAGATAAACTAATACCTAATTACACTACGATCTTCCAATGGTTTGTTCCTTTCCATCTTGGTCGTGAGCTACTGTTTATAATTTATAAGGAACCGATAACATGATCTTCTGTGTGCGACACCACACACCATGTTATCTACAATATAAATTAATTGAACAACTACATTTATTATAAATGTAGACATTTGACCAATGTGATTCTTATTTCTAGATAAATGTTTATACCAAAAGCTAGGCTTTTAGTATACATCCTAACAGTTACATGCTCTCATTTCCAAATTTAACAACTAAATCTGGTTTTATTGCAGCAAGCTTCAAGATAAACCAAACCTAAGTCTGTTCATGTTATTCTAATAGCAAGGAGAAACATTATAATTCAATACTGCTCATGTTATTCTAGTAATAAAGAAACTACACATGCTTAACTAATAACAAATAGGAACCATCTAATCACATGCTTAAACTATACTATTTACTTCCTTTCTTTGTGATTCACGGTAGCAAACAAGCAAGAATCCAGCACAACCTTAAAACTTAATTATGCAACATTAATTGCAACTCAAGATGTAGGTACAGCTATATTCTACGCATTACAAACTGAACTACAAATCTTGGAGGTAAAACACCCGCATTCTTGAACTTACCATTCATGTTCTTCCCTAAAACCTCACGGCAGCAAATTTCAAAGATCACAACTGAAACCCAAATATGCTACATATGGCCAATCCAAACTGAAGCCTACTGAAGCTTAAAAAAAATCTATATGAAACTCATATAAATCTTGTATACTATAGCAGAAATACATAGAAGAAGGCAAATCCCGAAGCTACACTCAAGCCTCCAGCAATCCCAATCCTGCATAACATGATCCGAAGCCCCAAAAGAAAACTAGATTCTTAGCAAACTACAACTTTTTCTACAGCATGTTTTGAAAACCTAAAAGAAGAAATCTAAATCCTTGGACAATCCAAATTTCTCATGGCAGTATCTTAGGAAATCAAACTTCATTAATAACATGCTTCCAAATCAAGACGAAGAAGCCAACGGAAAATCTAAGCTACTCTACTGCAGGGGAGTAAGCAACTTACTGTGCGTTCTTGAGCTCACTACCGAAGGAGAAAGGCAGCTCTAGGGTTTCCGAGAGGCTTGAGTTCCCGGTTCCTCCTCGTGCCCACAAGCTCCCCTTGACGAGAGGATCACAATGGTGTAGAAAACTCTCGGCTTTGACCCTTGGCCGGCTGCCGGAAACCAAAACCTAGCTTCTTCTTCGCTGTCGCCCGAGCAGAAGCGCCACACGCAGTCGAAATCGGGAGGAGGGAAAAGGATTAGGTTTAGGTCACGGGAAAATTAAGCCTTAAATTTCTCTTTAAATTACCGAATTCTATTAACCTCCTTAAATAAAATTTCCTACCTTTTCTAAACAGAACCGATGGCTTGAACACCTGGTCAGCCGGGTTTTAACCGAGTCAAAAAGCCGCGGGTTCGATTCTCGGCTGCAACCATTTTTCTTCCTATTTATTCTCTATTCATTAACTACTGCTTAAATAGAATATTTCTCCTTCTTTAATAAGAAACGCCCGCTGGAATAGTTGGCTGGCTAGATTCGGTTAATGCTCGGTTCAAGTCCGAGGTCCACAGTTCGAATCTCGACTTGAACATTTTTTTGTCGAAACTTCGTTCGTTTAGTAAAAATACCAAACGACCTCCAAAAATTACATAAAGATACTCTAAAAATTTCTAAAAATCCCTAGAATATTTCTATAGCATTTTTAAATATTTTTAAATTACTTTTAGGACTCTAATTGAGTAAAATTGTGTCGTTACAACTCCCCATACCTTATAAAAAGTTCATCCTCGAACTTAGAATAATTCTATAGCATGTTCTCTACCTTGTACATGCATTAGTTATCACCCATAATCTAATGCATGTACTAAGGAAAACCCTATCAAAGGTATCTTAGGGCCTCCTAACCTACATACAATGAACATAAGCATAGGCAGTGACATAAGCATGACAACATAAATGTAAGCATGGTAGATGAACTAAACATAATGATAGACTCGATCACAAGCATGTCCATATGCATAGGAAAAAACATAACATGAACATAACGTAGACCTAAACATAAACGTAAATATAAACATAACATGACTTGAATATACTTGCATGCATACTTATAAACATACTATTGTGGTGGTCTGGATGCACTTAGTAGTACCGTAACATAAGTTGTTGATCAGAAACTATTCTAGCGCTAGGTTGGTAGGGGTCCGAACTTAGGATCGGAGTTCCCCTTTATTCTGGCGTGTTCACCGGGCTTAGGTCCCCGGATCATACCACCACCCCAGAACATATTTTGTTTGATTCTGGTGTGCTCACTGGGCTTAGGTCCCTAGATCATACCACCATCCCAGAACATATCTTGTTTGATTCTGGCGCTTTCACCGGGCTTAGGTCCCCGGTTCATACCTTTATAGTGATGAGGAATTTTGGATCGTTACAATTCCCTATATCTTAAAAAGTTCATCCTTGAACTTAGACTAATTCTAGGCTCTTTGTTCTCCTGTGCTCGGTCCTCAGTATGAATGATACGGGGATGTTCTCTTCTTGACATCTAATTATGTGGGAGAGAAGCAAAACTAAAATCGTCTCTATTCTTCCTAAGCATATGTATCCAAACATAGAAAAATAAAACAAGAATTTTCTTCTTACTTAAACGCATATAAGCAGATACTCTATATCGCAATTAATAAGCATAAAAGAAAAATTAAATACTTTCTTACTTGAAGACGACAAAGATGGTGCTGATGTGTGATGCTGGAGAATGGAGACTGCTCTGATAACAACTGTAACGACCACCCTTCTCACTATACTATACTACTCTCTAAGGATGACCGTTACTTAACTACTAACTCTACTTAACCGGTATGATCGAAATCACGAGGAGTCTCTACCGAAAAATTTTGACAGAGTCTCCCCTATACCGGTGACCTTTAACTGGGATACAGACATAGTATACATCAGCCACAGGCGGCTGGAACATTTATCAAACACCCACGCAGTTAAATAAGTATCAAATACACAAATATCTACTTACTAAACCGAACTCATCCTACATACAACCTAGAACAAGAATAAACTCGAATGACATGGAGTGTAAAGTACAGTCTCAAATGTTTACAATAACAAAAATGCGGAACTAAAAGAAATAAGGAAAGAGGACTAAAGGAACTCCTTTCTAGTCCCAAGACTTCCATAGTCCTGACATCACACATCATCTGCGCCACTTTGTCGCCTTCCTTTATCTGCAGTAAGAGGAAATGTAATCTATAAGCAAAATGCTTAGTAAGCGCTATCTAACTCACAAAAACTCGATATGCATGTGAATATACTGAAAACTAAAACTGAATGATCAAAAGGAAAACTACTCATGCTCATCTACTAGTAAATAAACAAACATACTGAAGTGCTAAACATGTAAAGCTACTCATGCTCTTCTAATAGCAAAGAATAGTAAGCTAATCTAAATAACATGCTAGCATAAAAGGAAATTAAACTTGCTGATTTTAAAACAAAGTGAAACTTAATTCATTTGTTCTAAACTTATTCTTTAATACTTTTATACTTATGTGAAACTTATTTTGTTTGTTCAAAAACTTATACTTATAATACTTCAAAATAATAATCAACTTTCTTCTTGGGCCCGACAACTATACTTGCTATGCGCGCATTCCTAACTAGACCCGAGATAGCTGGTCCCGAATCTAGTAGGGTTTACTAGGTTATCTAAACCTAGGGACGACTATGGGAGTCCAGCCCAAGGACAACTGAGAGTCCTACATACTAGGTTATCTAAACCTAGGGACGACTATGGGAGCCCAACCCAAGGACAACTGAGAGTCCAGTACAATGCCACTGATAAAAGTAAAATAGTTGTTATCTTTTTATACTTCTAATATATAATGCCTCGGCATTTTCTTTAGCACCTTGTGTGCCAAAATCCCTAAAGTCTTGACTTTGGGATCTACTTAAGGCCTTGGCCTTTTTCTTTCTTTTCTTTATCTTTCTTATACTTGTTAATACTTCTAAAAGAATGTTTCCTTAAAAAGAAACTGAAATATTTAAGCAAGTTCTAACTTTGAAATGCTTAAACAAAAAATCTACCTACTATGCTAATAAAATTCTGCATATTAAACTTAATAAAAATCTCTTCTTATATTGAAGTTCTGCATGCAATACTTATCAATATTTGCATATCATATGAGCTTAAACTACATCTAAAACTTGTTGGAATTAAAACCTTAAATCTTGCTACATCAGAGATAAAAAAAAAGAGAGCAAAGAATGCATGCTACTCATTAATCTCTAGCTATTCCAAAGCTGTACAGTGTAATCCGAAAGCAACGGAAACAAAGCACACTAGCTACTCTTAAACTTCTTGTCGTTCTAATGCTATACAAAAAATCCAAAGCGAGAAAAACAAAGCACACTAGCTGTATAGAAAATCTGAATCGTAAGAGCAAGTCTGACTTCTTCAAGTATGCTACAACAGTCATAAATCAAAGGAAGACATATCTGAAATCTTTAAGCATGCTAGAATAAAAACTGTTCAGATTTGTTAAAATGCAAAGGAAAATCAAAACTACAACGTGAACTGATATAGCTGTTCCTACTCATTGGAGCTACATAAATTTGAAATTTGCATGCATAAAAACTAATAAGGAAGGATCTATATCGAAAACTAAACAACTGAAATGCTAACAGCACAAAACCACTCTACTGCATGCCCGTTTATAGGCCTATTCCTACACATGGCAGCAAAGAAGAAAATCAAATACTAGGATGTTACATGCTCTCATTTCCAAATCTAAACAACTAAATCTGGTTTTATTGCAGCAAGCTTCAAGATAAACCAAACCTAAGTCTGTTCATGTTATTCTAATAGCAAGGAGAAACATTATAATTCAATACTACTCATGCTATTCTAGTAATAAAAAAACTACACATGCTTAACTAATAACAAATAGGAACCATCTAATCACATGCTTAAACTATACTATTTACTTCCTTTCTTTGTGATTCATGGTAGCAAACAAGCAAGAATCCAGCACAACCTTAAAACTGAATTATGGAACGTTAATTGCAACTCAAGATGTAGGTATAGCTATATTCTATGCATTACAAACTGAACTACAAAGCTTGGAGGTAAAACGCCCGCATGCTTGAACTTACCATTCATGTTCTTCCCTAAAACCTCACGACAGTAAATTTCAAAGATCACAACTGAAACCCAAATATGCTACATATGGCCAATCCAAACTGAAGCCTACTGAAGCTTAAAAAAAAACTATATGAAACTCATATAAATCTTGTATACTATAGCAGAAATACATAGAAGAAGGCAAATCCTGAAGCTACACTCAAGCCTCCAGCAATCCCAATCCTGCATAACATGATCCGAAGCCCCAAAAGAAAACTAGATTCTTAGCAAACTACAACTTTTTCTACAGCATGTTTTGAAAACCTAAAAGAAGAAATCTAAATCCTTGGACAATCCAAATTTCTCACGGCAGTATCTTTGGAAATCAAACTTCCTTAATAATATGCTTCCAAATCAAGAAGAAGAAGCCAACGGAAAATCTAAGCTACTCTACTGCAGGTGAGTAAGAAACTTACTGTGTGTTCTTGAGCTCACTACCGAAGGAGAAGTTCCCGGTTCCTCCTCGTGCCCACAAGCTCCCCTTGATGAGAGGATCACAATGGTGTAGAAAACTCTCGTCTTTGATCCTTGGCCGGCTGCCGGAGACCAGAACCTAGCTTCTTTTTCGCTGTCGCCCGAGCAGAAGCGCCGCACGCAGTCGAAATCGGGAGGAGGGAAAAGGATTAGGTTTAGGTCACTGGAAAATTAAGCCTTAAATTTCTCTTTAAATTCCCGAATTCTATTAACCTCCTTAAATAAAATTTCCTACCTTTTCTAAATAGAACCGATGGCTTGAACACCTGGTCAGCTGGGTTTTAACCGAGTCAAAAGGCCGCGGGTTCGATTCTCGGCTGCAACCATTTTTCTTCCTATTTATTCTCTATTCATTAACTACTGCTTAAATAGTATATTTCTCCTTCTTTAATAAGAAACGCCCGCTGGAACAGTTGGCTGGCTGGATTCGGTTAAGGCTCGGTTCAAGTCCGAGGTCCACGGTTCGAATCTCGACTTGAACATTTTTTTGTCGAAACTTCCTTCGTTTAGTAAAAATACCAAACGACCTCTAAAAATTGCATAAAGATACTCTAAAAATTTCTAAAAATCCCTAGAATATTTCTATAGCATTTTTAAATATTTTTAAATTACTTTTAGGACTCTAATTAAGGAAAATTAGGTCGTTATATAACTTTTGATGAACACATGGGTTGAACTTGGATTAATAATGTTAGGTTTCGTTTGCAATCCAAGTTTAACTTCTGAAAAGCACATGGGTTGTTAGGAAAAGTTCTGTGCTTGTACAAATTTTTATACTGGGGAAACAAAACTGAATTCCGAGTAGCGCCAACACAAAGCACACTTTGATCGAAGTACAAGATTGCTGGCCTCGTGTGTTGGTATTCAAAATTGATACAAAGAAAATAAAACTAATTACGCAGTGGAATTAAAGAACAAGTTGTACCTTTTCTTTGTAGCTAAAGACCTCTTGATCTTCTGCCGTATTCCTCTCCTCTTCTTGGACGTCATGTGGGCGACGATCTACCAAGACAACACCACCCTCCTTCTCTTCTTAGTTTCCAAACTGCCAGCTACAAAAGGAGGCTCTAGGTATGGGGCACCTTCTAATCTTCTTCCTCTTCTCCAAGCCACCACCCACCAAGGAGTAGAAGAGGGGGACGCCGGCCTTAGCAAGGAGGGGGCCGCCGACCCTAGCAAGGAGAGGGGCCGCCGGCCCTAGCAAGGAGAGGGGCCACCGACCCTAGCAAGGAGAGGGGCCGCCAGCTCTTAGCAAGGGAGAGGGGGAGGGGTGCCGGTCCTAAGCAAGTAGGAAAGGGAGGGGCGCCGACCATAAGGAGGAGAAGAGAGAAATTGGAAAATTAGGATTTAGGGGGCACCACCTACTCCTTTTATAACCTTTGCCGTGATTACAAAGAAAGAAAAATAATAGAATTCTATTTAGAAAAAATCTCCCTTTCTATAACCAAGTTAAACCAAACCAAGTTATGTTAAACCAAACCAAGTCAAGTTAAACCAAACCAAGTTAAGTTAAACCAAACCAAGTTAAGTTAAACTAAACCAAGTTGTGGATTGGTGGATGCGAGGCTTTATATAGAGACTACAACAGGGACATAAAGGAGGAATTGGTTTAGGCCTCCTGATGGGCTTGGGCTTCCTGTGTTCGACCCGAACATCCAACCCAAGTCCATCAATAATAACCCATACCACTAAAGGGTTATTATTGAATTACCGCACCAATCTCATATTACAATATGGGCTCCTTCTTATCATGAGTGCGTTAATCTCCCCGTGTTTAAGATATCGTATGTCCGTTAATTAAATGAGTTACTAACAACTCAATTAATTAACATCTGATTCTAAGAGTAGTACCACTCAACTTTATTATTATGTCGGACTAAGTCCACCTGCAAGGCTTACATGATAATCCTTATGAGCTCCTCTAGGGGACATCATCAACCTAAATAATTAGGACACAGATTCTTTCTATAATCAACATCACACCATAGAAATAGTACTATTTCCCAACTCATCGGGCCTATTGATTTAACGAATAAATCTCACCCATTGATAAGTTAAAGAAATAAATACTAAGTATACGTACTTGTTATTATATAGAGATTAAGAGGACTCACGTCCATAATAACAGAGGTTCTGTTCTTTTATGTAGTAAGTACAAATCGAACAACCTCAAATGGTCTTGCTCAGGAGGAAGAAAAGCTTCAGCAAAAAGGACTTGCAGGAGATCAACTCCCCATCTGAACCAAGGAACGTAACTTGCTTCGGGTGCTACAAGAAGGGCTACTACAAGAACGAGTGTCCAAGATTGAAGAGCAACAAGTCAAAGACATCCAAGAAGAAGGCGCTCAAAGCAACCTGGGACGACTCTTCATCAGACGAATCGGAGGCCGAAGATTAGAAGCACCAGAGTCACCTCGCGTTGATGGCTCTCGAAGAAGAATCGGAGGACGAATCGAAAGACATGTCCGAACCTAATTCAAGCCATAAGTCTGTACTCGTTTCTGAAGGTCCCGAAGAGGTATGTTTTAATTTCAATATTTTTTTAGAATTATTGCTTGTTTAAATAAAAAATTAACAACAAAAGAAAATGAAAATAAATTGCTTCTTGAGGAAGACCAAAACCTCAAGGAACAAATCATAAATTCTAATCCAACTCAAGACCTAACATTTAAGGAGAAAAATTTAACACTAAAAACTGAAAATAATAAATTAAAAAGTATGTTAGAAAAATTTACAACAAGATCTAAGAACTTAGATCTAATTTTAAATAGTCAAAAAACAATCTATAATAAAATCGGACTTGGCTACAAGTCAAGTTCAAATAAAACATTTAAAATCATTAATAACCCAACATAAACAACAAAATAGAGCGTGGGTTCCGAAAGCATGTTTAACCATGCAAGTAGGAATTAACCAATATTAAATACCTAAAGATAAAATATATTATATAAAATCTAATAAACCAAATCAAAAACCAAAACACAAACCTAGACCAACAAGCTCAAAATCGGGAAATTTTAGAACCCATCAAAAATAAGATTATCATCAAGTCAAATATAGTTAGAAAAGTAACAGACATAAACCTAGAATTAAAACTTAAAAAATAAAAGACCAATAATTCAGGGGGGGCTCCAAAATAGCTGGCACCTCCAAAATTAACCTACCCGACAAGGTAACCATAACCAATCTGCCTGGTAGGGTAATTAGGACTAGTTTGAAGGGATAAAAGTTTAACTTGACCTACGGTACTAGTGAAGTTTTGGATGATAGTAGGTTAGGGAAGCTTAGTCTATGCATGTCTAGGAAGATATAATTTCGACCTGGTGCATTTGGCTAAGTGGAACTAATTGAAGCTACCCCTTACGGATCCTAACCAGTTAGACCAAGGTTTTGTACTAAGTTCAGTGGATAGGACTATTTGAAAAACCTCTAAGGCATGGTTACTTTAATGATGTCCAAGTGACTCACCATAGCCCAGAAGTTTATCCAGAAAATGTCTATTTGTTAACCCCAAAACTAAACCTGAATCTAACACAAAGTTAAACCAAACCCTGAAACTGAATCTAACTCATCTCACAAAAATTATAAGTTTCCCAGATTGAAAATCTAGATCGGGTGAGATGACTAAGGACATCAAATCGAATAGAACCAAATCGAATCGAATCGAACCAAATCGTATCGAATTAAACCAAATTGAGTCGAATCAAATCGAACCAAATTAAATTAAATCAAATTAAAATAAATCTAACTAAAAATGAATTAGATCTAATTAAAATTAAACTAAACCAAATAAATTAAATTGAAAATTCAATATCAAATTATTTCAAAAATTATCTTAAAAATTATTTTAAAAATAATTTAAAAACTTTTTAAAAAATTATTTAAAAAAATTTAAAAAGTATTTTAAAATTTTAAAAATCATCATAAAAACTTTTAAAATTCTTTTAAAAATTATATTAAAAACCTCAAAAATTCATTTTAAAAATTCTTTAAATTTTTTTTTAAATATTATTTAAAAATCACTTTTAAATATTCTTTAAAAATCAATTTAAAAAATTCTATAAAAATTCATTTTAAAAATTCTTTAAAAATCAATTTTAAAATTCTTTAAAAATTCATTTTAAAAAATTCTTTAAAAATTATTTTTAAAATTTCTTTAAAAATCAATTTTAAAAATTCTTTAAAATTTCGTTTAAAAAATTCTTTAAAAATCAATTTAAAAAAATTCTTTAAAAATCGAATTTAAAAATTCTTTAAAAATAAATTTTAAAAACTCTTTAAAAATTTATTTTAAAAACTTCTATAAAAATCAATTTTCAAAACACTTTAAAAATTCGTTTTAGAAATTCTTTAAAATAAATTTTCAAAATTTTTAAATTCTTAAAAAATCAATTTTAAAAATTATCTTAAAAAATTTAAAAATTCTTTTAAAAAATTATCTTAAAAACTATAAAAATTAATTTTTAAAATTCTTTAAAAAATTAATTTTTAAAATTCTTTAAAAATAAATTTTAATTTCTTTAAAATTCAATTTTTAAAATTTTTTAAAAATTTATTTTAAAAATTCATTAAAAAATGAATTTTAAAAATTCTTTAAAATTCATTTTAAAAAATTCTTTAATTTTTTTTTAAAAATTCTTGAAAAATCAATTTTATAAAAAAATTCTTGAAAAATCAATTTTATAAAAAAAAATCTTGAAGAATAGATTTAAAAAAAAAACTTTAAAAATCAAATTTAAAAAAATTCATTAAATTCGTTGAATTTAAAAAATTCTTTAAAAGTTACTTTTAAAAATTCATTTTAAAAATTCTTTAAAAATTAATTTTAAAAATTCTTTCAAAATTCATTTTAAAAATTCTTTAAAAACAATTTTTAAAATTCTTTAAATTCTTGAAAAATCAATTTTAAAAATTCTTTAAATTCTTTAAAATTCAATTTTAAAAATTCTTCAAAAACAATTTTAAAAATTCTGTAAAAATTAATTTTAAATACTCTTTAACAATTCTTTAAAAATTCATTTTAAAAATTCTTTAAAAATCAATTTTAAAAATTCTTTAAAAAATTCATTTTAAAATAATAATAATAATAATAAAAACATATCCCAGTCCAAAACCAGGGGCTGGCGCCCCTCGTATACGGTTCCGGGGCGCCCGTGTAAAATACCGAAAAAGGGCAAATAACCATAACGAAATTTTTTGAAATTTTTAGAAATTTTTAGGAATTTTTTGGAGACCGTATGACTTCGATTACGGGGATAAAAACTGGGCCCCGAGAAAGCCTGTTTAGGCTACTCATTTAAACGAGGAAATGTTTGATTTTTCCTCTTTATTTCCTTTTCTTTTCCTTATTTTCTTTTCCCCGCTATGCCGTGCCCTACCTCTCACGCGCGATCTCCCTTTCCCTAACCGCTGTCGCACGCGACGGTTTCTCCCCCACCCGCATACAATACCCCTCTGCAAGGGTCTCGCTTCTCTTCTCTTTCTTCCTCCTAGAGCCAATTTCCCTCCTCGCGATTGTCTTCTTCTTCCCCAACTCATCGCCGACGTCGACGCCGACGCTGATAGTCGATGTGGATCATCGACGCTGATGGTGACTAGCAACGTTCCCTAGCGCCGACCCCCTCCCCCGTACCCTAATCTTTGCACCGCCGTCCCATTGAGCACCGACGCCAGGACTCCTCGTGGCACAAACCACTGATCGATCACCTGATCTGACCCCCGACCGTCATGCCTAATTCCTCTTCACCTTCTTCCTCTGTAGCACGCCGCCGCCGCACGGAACAACGCCGGCTGCCTCCACGTTGTGCCCTAGTTCTCCACCGCCGTAGCCACCTAGCCTCACTGTGCCACCTCTCCTCTACCTCTGTCGGTTTCCCGATCATTTCCCCTGGTTGATGGCGTGAGCACGGGGTTGCCCAGTAGTGATCTTGGAGGTAGAGGATCCATTTGATTTCCAGCCATCAGATCCTTGTTAGCCGGAAGTTTGCCTCGCTGGATCTTTGGATGCCACAAACAGTAAGAGAAAAATAGGTAAGGTGCACAAAGTGGGTTCTGGAATTAGGTTATCGTTTGGTGTGATGATTTCTTGAGCTCCATTTTAATACAGACAGTGAAGTGCAGGTTATTTATTGGGTTCCAGTAGGGTAGTCTTGTGCTGTGGGTTGTTCTTGGGTCCGGCAGCCACCTTCCAGCGGCGAACAACCCTAACGTTACAACCACTTTCATTCAACAGCTTCTTGTTCTAAAACAGGGCTGTGATTTGAGGTAAGGCATAAGGATTTGAAATATTTTGAAGGTGGTTGCTAGTTATGTTAGCAAGGAGTGTTGATTTTGGTAGGGTGAATGATCATGTTGATTAGGGGTTTCCCTAACTAGGTTTGAGCATTTTATTTAGCTACTTAATTCATTTGAATTTATCTAAATAAAGCACTACATGTACGATTTATCGCAGGACTTTGATTGAGGACGAGCTTTTCAACACAGAGGTTGTTTGGCTCGATCTACATATAAAGGAGGGTACCTTTACTTATCTTTTAGATTTGTCATTTGATGTGCATAGTAATTTCTTAACAAATAGTAATGATTATGTTTTATATCTGGATCGGTATGTCATTGGCCATTTCCTGTGCATGCTTTGATTGTTTCCTGTTTGCATTCATGTCTATACTTTTAGATTACTTATTTGATACCATATCTGACCTGTGTACCTAGATCTTCTGATTTGATCCATGTATATTTTTGGTACATATTTTATGGAGGTAGATATGGTCAGGATCTTCATGCTTAGTGTCATGCATCACCTGCATGATTGCATGCTGTGCGATTGGTAGCCCGATTATTATTGAGCTCATCGCCAGTTTAATGGATCTGCACACACAACCACTCATGGGTTAGTGGTATTTCAGGTAGGGTGTGTGGCAGTTTGCTTTGTCAGTGCTTCACTGGTCCACTCATTGGTAGTGTGATGCAGTGTGGTACCACGTCAGGGATCCCTCTTCTTGATTGTCTCAGAGAGATGAGAGCATTGAGCTCCTCCAATTATGATTTGGGGTAGGAGGATAGGTGTACTCCGACAGCATCCCGTCCACTCGATCACTCATCAGGAGCAGTGATGGCAGAGTGCACAGTTGTCACAACCCTACCCACTCGGTCTCACCATCGTGTGTGAGATGGCTGACTGACAATAAGGGTGACCAGGATATGTCATTGGCATCATACGCATTGATGCATTTATTGCTTGTGCTTGCTGCATTTATTTGTTGCATATTGGATGGATGCATTTGTTTGACATGCATATAGGATTTCTATACCTCTCGATTTATTATCCATACACCAGGTCCTGGTTAGTACAGTTGTTCCCCTATTTATTTCAGTTTACATTTATCATTCTTATATCAGAAGACTGTACGCATGATTAGTGCTATTTGTTATTTTCTTTATTATGCATATCAGTAGTTACCTGCTGAGGAGTTGACTCACCCCGTGGTTATTACTATTTTTAGGTTGAGACTGTCCGGAGGAGTTCCAGTCGCTAGTCCCCTGCAGATCACGAGGATGTGTGTTTTTATCTTTTGGTTTTCTTATTAGTATCTAGACTTGTTCTGGTTTTTGACACTTGGATATTGTATGGTTTTATTGTCGATGGGTTTTATTGGATATGTTTTGCTACATGTCTGCTTGGACGGTAGAAGAGGTGAGTTGATTTTGTCGTTGTGATTTGAGTTTTATGGGTGTAGTGGAGTAGGATATAAGTTTTGAGCTTTATGGGTGTAGTTGAGTAGGATTTTTGACTTCGTTTTTCCTTATCGTTATATTAGTTTAGTTTTATTATTAAACTGCATGGATGTTGCTTATTATTTATATATATTGTTCCGACCGTGTTGGCCGAGGTATCTGGATGTTGTAGGAAGTTTCAGATTGTCACCCGTATAGTGGAGATGCTGCCGAAATTTCTTCTGGCAGGGACTTCCCCGGGGTGTGACAATTTATTTGGTATCAGAGCTAGATTTTCTAATACTTGGTTTTCATATTTTGGTTTTGCGTGTTAATTTGATACCAATTTATTTGGTATCAGAGCGGGTTACGATACCTACTTTTGGTGTTTTGGATTTTCGGGTTAGCCCAGTTTGCTAGTAAACTTGGGTATTTATTTTCGGATTTATATGAATTTCCAATGATTTTCTCGTATGGAATTTTGAGGTAAAAATGGAGAATGCATAGCGACGGAACATCTCCTGACGGTAAATAGGTATAAATGTAATTTTATAATTTTTAGTTACTTGTAGTAATATCTGTGTTATAACTTAATAGATATGAGGAGATCTACACGAGTAGTTGTGAGACGTGGTGCTGGACAACCACGTAAGAGGACTTTGGAATATCTGGCAACAGACTCGCCAGAGATCCCTACTGGGTTTAAGCTTGTCGGTCTGGGACAGACTCAAGATACTACGGGTGCATTGGGCTCTCAGACCCTGATGGCTCCTTTAGAGGTACCTACCTCGGCTGCACCCGCAGTACCCACCCCTACCATATTTACGGTACCACTAGGGGTACCACCGACATACCCGGCACCTGCTTCGGTCGAGCCTACGGTGTACCCGGCACCACCGCCACCTAGACCTACCATGTACCCGACACCAGCAGCACCTGTGCCCCCAGTGCCCCCAGTGCCTACAGTGCACCCAGCACCTGCACCAGTGGTACCGGTTGCTCCATTTCCGATACCACCACCTACCGTACCTCTAGCCGCGACCATTCATATCGACCTTCCAGTACCTTCAGTGGTATATGACCCAGTTTATGCAGCAGCACCGGGAGTACCTCCCCCGGTCTATCTAGAGGTACTACCTGTACCACCATCTCCAGGGATTTCGTTAGTTCTCGCGTCGATCCCTACCCACCTCACTGATATTGCCGCGGCATGAGCCTGAATTTTAGCATTAACAGAGTCGATGAAGAGTCGATTCACACTATTCCGCGGAGAGACCAATCTGAGTGTGGCCTAATCTTGGATAGAGACTATGGAGCAGACCCTTCCCAAGTTAAATTTTGACACCAACATTTAATTCACTTAGCATGGTAGGCCAGAGGATGGCCTATTAGCTCAGTTGGTTAGAGCGCCGTACCTTTATAAGGGAGATTGGTAGATTACCCACCTTTAGACTGCAGTGACTGATCGTCTCCCTACCGTCCGGTGATACATTGGACATCACTCAGGAGGTCAGAGGTTTCCCGTTAGATTTTGGCAACATGATACTCATGGTTGATTTATTAGTTCTGGAAATGGTCGAGTTTGATATTATTCTTGGCATGGATTGGTTGACAGCATATCATGCCACTGTTGATTGCCAGATGTGGGTGGTCACATTCCAACCTCCGAACCAAGCCTCGTGGGATTTCACTAGCATCAGGAATGATGGCATATCGATCATTTCAGCGATTCAGGCTCAAAAGCTGTTGTCACATGACTGTTAGGGATTTCTTGTGTCTATGATTAATACTGAGGACAACAGTTGTTCCCAGCTCTCAGACGTTCTGGTGGTCCGAGAGTATCTCGATGTATTTCCAGATGAGCTACCGGGCTTGCCTCCCCGAAGGCAAGTGGAGTTTGTTATTGAGCTGATTTCGGGTGTAACACCACAAATTTCATGATTTGGAGTCCTAAAAGACCTTATTAAAATCTAGAAATGCTTTAGAAAAATTCTTGAGATTTTTAGGAATTTATAGAATATTTTTATGTAATTTTTGGAGGTCGTTTGGTATTTTTACTAAACGAAAGAAGTTTCGACAAAAAAAATGTCCAAGCTGAGGCTTGAACCGGCAACCCCTGACCCGAGCAAAACCCGGCTAACCAACTGGGCTAGCAGTTATTACTTGATCAAATAAGGATCGAATTGTATTTAAGTAAGAAATAGTTAATAGCAGAATAAAAGGAGAATAAAAGGCTCGGCTGGGGATTTGAACCTGCGGCCTTTGGCTCAGTCAAATCCTGGCTGACCAAGTGATCCAGCCACCGGTTCTGTTTAGAAAAGGTAGGAAATTTTATTTAAGGAAGTTAACAGAATACCGGGTTATTAAAAGGAGAAACCCTTCTTTGCTCCTCTGCTAACATGGCGTCGGCGTGACTCCCTCTCGGGCGAAGACGCAGCAGGGGACCTAGGGCTTGGTCTTCGGCGCCGGCGAAGGGTTGTTTCCGACTGGTCTTCACCCGTGTGTGACCACTTCGATGAGGGGAGCTTGGAAACACAAAGAGGTCACCGAGAATTGAAGCTCCTCCGAAGCCCTAGTTGCCTCCTTTCAGCTGTGAGTCCAAGAACACGAAGGTAAGTTGCTCTCACCTGCAGTAAGAGTAGTTCCTTCGATTGCTTTTCGATTGGTTTGGTTTCCGGATTGAACTGGGTAAACAAGTTTTGAGTTCCCGTTGTGATGATTCATGAGCTAGGGATAGATTCAAGTTCTATTGAAGCAGGGATGTATTTTTGTATTTCTGTTTTGATGGGGGAACTTCAGGAGATGTTCGGTTGTGGTTTAGTTGTTTTGTGCCGCAGCAAATCCATGTGTAAGTGGTTGAAAAACCCTAGCTTCGGTTGTAATTAGACCGCAGCTTTATTGTGTTATTAAACTGAGATTTTGGACAGAGATCTTCCTCTTTAAGTTTCTAGTTCTTTCTTGTAATACAAATTTTTGATTGATCTGTAGTAGACTTGGTTGATGTCTTGTTTATTTAAATTACCCTTGAATTCGGAGCAGATTTTAAGATTCTAAATTGTCCTCAAAGTGTTTTCTTTTTTGGTATGATAGATGTGAATTCTGAATAGATTTAAGAAGGCCGTGAATTGTTTTGTAAATACATGGTCAATTAGTATGCATTATGTTGCAAGCCTAATTCTTCCAGCAGCTATGGATTTCCATGGAAAGGAATAGAAGTAGGTGTGCAAAGTGATTTGGAAGAAGTCCTCTAGTTTTCATGGGGTTTCAATTTGTCTTCTGATTCCATATTTGAGAAGTTTCCAGTTGTTTTCTGAGTTGGTTTCAGTTTGCTGGACAATTGGAATTGATGTGTGAGTTATAAGATGGTTAATGAAGAAACTAGAATTAACTAATACCTGGGATTGCTTTATGCATCTAGATCAGTATACACCCTAAGAAAGCATACAATTCTAGTTTATCGTTAGCTGTTCCAAAGGCATTCCAATAAGTAATGAGTACGAAACCAATTGTGTTGTTCATGTGAAGAATGTTAGGTTTGGAGTTTCATCTTTTTGTCCAGTAACCATGTTGTATGTATCATGAACAATTAGAATTGTAGCCTATATTCTACCATGCACAAACAATTTTTTTTAAAGCTTGCTGTGAGGTTTCGGTTTGTAGTAGATAAAATGGATTTTCAAAGTGTTAAAAAAGGTTCCTAGTGTGCATTGTATTCCTTGGGTTGACTGCAGAATTTCCGGACAGATTAGAAGGAATAGATTTAGGTGTGGTAGCAGCTTTTGTTAAGCATAGTATGCAGATTTTAGATAAGCTTGATATGTAGATTTTAGTTAAGCTTAATATGCAGATTTCTGTTTAAACTTGTATGCAGATTTTGTTTAAGCATTCACTCTTAGTATGTTTAGGTGTGGATTTCCAGTTCATCTAAGCATTTCAAAGTTAGAATTCGCTTAAACATTTCAATTTCTTTTTAAAGAAGTATTCCTTTAGAAGTATTAACAAGTATAAGAAAGATAAAGAAAAGAAAGAAAAAGGCCAAGGCCTTAAGTAGATCCGAAAGTCAAGACTTTATGGATTTTGGCACACAAGGTGCTAAAGAAAATGCCGAGGCATTATATATTAGAAGTATTAAAAGATAACAAGTATTTTACTTTTATCAGTGGCACCGTACTGGACTCTCAGTTGTCCTTGGGTTGGGCTCCCATAGTCGTCCCTAGGTTTAGATAACCTAGTATGCAGGACTCTCAGTAGTCCTTGGGCTGAGCTCCCATAGTCGGTCCCTAGGTTTAGATAATCTAGTAAACCCTACTAGATTCGGGACCAGCTATCCCAGGTCTAGTTAGGGATGCGCGCATAGCAAGTACAGTTGCCGGGCCCAAGAAGAAGTTGATTATTATTTTGAAGTATTATAAGTATAAGTTTTTGAACAAACAAAATAAGTTTCACATAAGTATAAAAGTATAAAAGAATAAGTTTAGAACAAATTAATTAAGTTTCACTTTGTCTTAAAATCAGTAGGTTTAGTTTCCTTTTATGCTAGCATGTTATTTAGATTAACTTACTGTTCTTAGAAGAGCATGAGTAGCTTTACATGTTTAACACTTCAGTATGTTTGTTTATTTACTAGTAGATGAGCATGAGTAGTTTTTCTGTTGAGCATTCCGTTTTAGTTTTCAGTATATTCACATGCATATCGAGTTTTTGTGAGTTAGATAGCGCTTACTAAGCAAATTTTGCTTATAGATTGCACTTCCTCTTACTGCAGATACAAGAAAGGAAAAGATATAGAAAGGAAGACGACAAGGAGGTGTTCGAAGGATGTGTGATGCCAGAACTATGGAAGCCTTGGGACTAGGAAAGAAGTTTTAATTTTAGTTTCCGCATTTTAGTTATTGTAAACATTTGAGTTGTATTTTAAGTTCATGTCATTTGAGATTATTCGGTTTAGATTGCATGTAGGATGAGTTCAGTTTAGTAAGTAGATATTTGTGTGTTTGATACTTATTTAACTGCGTGGTTGTTTGATAAATGTTCCATTCGCCTGTGGCTGATGTATACTATGCTTGTATCTTGGTTTATGGTCACCGGTACAGGGGAGACTCTGCCGAAATTTTTCGGTAGGGTTTCCATGTGATTTTTAATCATACCGGTTAAGTAGAGTTAGTAGTTAAGTAACAGTTATCCTTAGAGAGTAGTAGTAGTAAGAAGGGTGGTCGTTACATCGGGGACCGCGCCAATATAGAAAGCTCCTTATCGTATGACACCTAAAGAGTTGAATGAACTGAAGGTTCAGCTCCAGGAGCTTTTAGACAAGGGATTTATACGCCCTAGTGCTTCTTGTGGGGTTCTTCGATATTATTTGTCAAGAAAAATGATGGTACTCTGAGGTTGTGCACAGATTATAGACAGCTGAATGCAATGACCATCAGAAATAAGTACCCCTTACCATGAATCGAAGATTTGTTTGATCAGCTCAGAGGTACCTCAGTGTATTCTAAGATTGATCTGTGGTCCGGATATCATCAGCTGAGAGTCAAAGAATCTGATATTCATAAGACAACATTCCGTACCAGATACGACCATTATGAGTTTTTGGTAACGTCATTTGGGCTTACCAATGCTCCAGCGGTATTTATGGATTTGATGAACCGCGTCTTCCTAGAGTATCTTGATCAATTTTTTATCATTTTCATCGATGACATATTGGTCTACTCATGTTCCAAGGAGGAACATGCACAGCATCTTCGCACAGTCTTGGAGACTTTTCGACGACATCAGCTATATACGAAGTTCAGCAAGTGTGCCTTTTGGCTATCTTCAGTCAGTTTTCTGGGTCACGTGGTCTCTAGCTGAGGTATTTCAGTAGACCCTCAGAAGATCGAGGCTGTCACCAGCTGGGAGAAGCCGAAATCAGTACAGGAGATCCGTAGTTTTCTGGGACTAGCTGGATATTATAGACGGTTCATCGAGAGTTTCTCCCGGATTGCTATGCCATTGACATGCCTGACCAGGAAAGGCGTGAAGTTCACTTGGACCGAAGATTGCGAGACCAACTTCCAGGAGCTGAAGCGGAGATTAGTGTCGACTCCGATTTTGGTTTTACCCTCCGGAGAGGATGGATTCGTGCTCTACACTAACGCATCTCTTCAGGGTTTGGGCGCTGTTATGATGTAGCACGACAGGGTAGTCTCCTATGCTTCTCATTAGTTGAAGGAGCATGAGAAAAACTACCAGTACATGATTTGGAGCTAGCCGCCATCATTTTTACTTTGAATATTTGGCAGCATCATCTGTACGAAATTACCTTTGATATTCTTACGGATCATAAGAGCCTCAAATATATTTTGACCCAGAAGGAACTTAATCTCCGACAGAGGAGATGGATGGAGTTCTTGAAGGATTACGATTGTACCATTAGCTATCACCCAAGGAAAGCTAATGTGGTTGCCGATGGAGTAGGAAGTCCAGAGGGACTTTGGCTTGCCACCGGGCTTCAATGACAGACTTGATTCAGGGTTTCTTCGAGTTAGGCCTTGAGGAGTAGGGACAAACAGAGCAGGGTATTCTTGTTACCTTGATTGCTCAGTCGTCGATCAGGACGAGGATCCGAGAGGCCCAGGCCGGTGATCAACATTTTCAGTTCATTGGCAGCCAGATAGCTTCCGTGCAACAGTCCGAGTTCACACGAGATGAGGAGGGTATTATATATTTTCGAGGCAGATTATGCATACCTCAGTCTCACTCGGTCTTATAGGAGCTACTTCAGGAGGCTTATCGCTCTTGATTTACGATCCATCCAGGTGGGACCTGCATGTATTGAGATTTGAGGCGCCCCTACTAGTGGGACGGTTTGAAGAAAGACATCATGGAATTTGTAGCTAGATGTCTTATCTGTCAGCAGGTGAAGGCTGAGCACCAGAGACCTGCTGGATTACTTCAGCGGATTCCTATTCCTGAGTGGAAATGAGAACACATTACCATGGACTTTGTGGTGGGTTTGCCAAGGACACGATGAGGCCATGACGCGATTTGGGTAATCGTTGATCGATTAACCAAATCCTTGCACTTCTTAGCGATCTGGAAGACTGATTCCCTGGATCGATTGGGAGATCTGTATTGCTGAGACATCATCAGATTACATGGTGTTCCTTTATGTATTATTTCGGATAGAGACCCCCAGTTCACGTCTCGATTCTGGCAGAGTCTTCAGCAGACCTTGGGCACTCAACTCCATTCAGTACAGCTTTCCATCCGCAGGCAGATGGACAGTCAAAGAGGACCATTCAGACTCTAGAGGACTTACTGAGATCTTGTGTATTGGATTTTGGAGGCAGTTGGGAGGACCATTTGCCATTGGTAGACCTACAACAACAGCTTTCATTCGGCTATCCAGATGGCACCGTTTGAAGCATTGTATTGTAGGCCTTGTCGGGCACCCACCCTCTGTGATGAGGTTGGGGAGGCCCAGCTGTTGGGACCTCATAGAGCTCAGCATGAGGCAGAGTTGATCCGTACTATCAGACAGAGGATTTCAGAGGCGTAGGACTGCCAGAAGAGTTATGTTGATTAGAGACGCAGACCCTTGGAGTTCTTTATTGACGACTATGTTTTTCTATAAGTTTCACCCACGAAAGGGGTGAAGAGATTTGGCCTCATAGGTAAGCTAGCTCTGTGGTACATTGGCCCATTCCAGATCCTGGAGAGGATTGGAGTAGTAGCTTATCGTCTGGCACTACCATCATCCTTGGTAGGCGTCCATGATGTATTCCACATATCTATGCTGAGGAGATACATACCCGACCCAACACATGTGCTGACAGATATCTCAGTTCCCGTTCAGCTTGACGTTACCTACGAGGAGGTTCCGGTACGAATTCTGGACCAGAAAGAGCGTCAGTTGAGGAACAAGATTATCCGGCTGGTTAAAGTCGGATGGCAGCATCATTCGGACGAGGCGGCTACCTGGGAGCTCGAGGATACTATCTGAGCTAGATACCCTCACCTTTTTACTTGAGGTATGTGGGTTATTTTCTGTTCAGCATTTATACTTTCTATCTGTTGTTAGTAATTGCTGATGGTAGATAACGAAATTTGGGGACCAAATTTTTATTAGTGGGGGAGAATGTAAAATACTAAAAAATGGCGAATAATCATAAGGGAATTTTTTGAAAATTTTAGAAATTTTTTAGATATTTTTTAGGAATTTTTTAGGAATTTTTTGGAGACAGTATGACTTCAGTTACAGGGATAAAAACCCCGAGAAAGCCTGTTTAGGCTACCCCATTTAAACGAGGAAATGTTTGATTTTTCCTCTTTATTTCATTTTATTTTCCTTATTTTCCCTTCCCCCGCGACGCCGTGCCCTACCTCTCATGAGCGATCTCCCTTTCTCTAACCGGTGCCCCACACGACTGTTTCTCCCCCAACCGCGTACAAAACCCCTCGGCAAGGGTCTCACTTCTCTTCTCTTTCTTCCTCCCAGAGTCGATTTCCCTCCTCGCGATTGTCTTCTTCTTCTTCTCCAACTCATCGCCGACGCCGACGCTGATCGCCGACGTGGATCGTCGGCGCTAATGGTGACTAGAAACATGCCCTAGCACCGACCCCCTCCCCCGTGCAATAATCTCTGCTCCGGCGTCCCGTTGAGCACCGGCGCCAGGACTCCTTACGGCACAAACCATTGATCGATCACCTGATCCAACCCCCGACCGTCGTGCCCTAATTCCTCATCGCCTTCTTCCTCTACAGTGTGTCACCGCCGGACGGAACAATGTCGGCTGCCTCCACGTTATGCCCTAGTTCTCCACCACCGTAGCCACCTAGCCTCACTGTGCCGCCTCTCCTCTACCTCTGCTGATTTCCCGATCATTTCCCCTGGCTGACGGCGTGAGCACAGGGTCGCCTAATAGTGATCTTGGAGGCAGAGGATCCATTTTATTTCCAGCCATCACATCCTTGTTAGCCGAAAGTTTTCCTCGCTGGATCTTTGGACGTCACAAACAGTAAGAGAAGAATAGGTAAGGTGCACAAAGTGGGTTCTAGAATTAGGTTACTGGTTTGTGTGATGATTTCTTGAGCTCTATTTTAATACGGACAGTGAAGTGTAGGTTATTTATTGGGTTCAGCAGTGTAGTCTTGTGCTGTGGGTTGTTCTTGGGTCTGGCAGCCACCTTCCAGTGGCGAACAACCCTAACGTTACAACCACTTTCATTCAACAGCTTCTTGTTCTAAAACAAGGCTGTGATTTGAGGTAAGGCATAAGGATTTGAAATATTTTGTAGGTGGTTGCTAGTTATGTTAGCAAGGAGTGTTGATTTTGGTAGGGTGAATGATCATGTTGATTAGGGTTTTCCCTAATTAGGTTTGAGCATTTTATTTAGCTACTTAATTCATTTGAATTTAGCTAAATAAAGCACTACATGTACGATTTATCACAGGACTTTGATTGGGGACGAGCTTTTCGACACAAAGGTTGTTTGGCTTGATCTACGTATAAAGGCGTGTACCTTTACTTATCTTTTAGATTTGTCATTTGATGTGCATAATAATTTCTTAACAAATAGTAATGATTATGTTTTATATCTGCATCAGTATGTCATTGCCCATTTCCTGTGCATGCTCTGATTGTTTCCTGTTTGCATTCATGTTTATACTTTCAGATTACTTATGATCATAATGGTAATGACATACCATGCCATAGGATATACCGGACTTATTTGATACCATATCTAACCTGTGTACCTAGATCTTCTGATTTTATCCATGTATATTATTGGTGCATATTTTATGGAGGTAGATATGGTCAGGATCTTCAAGCTTAGTGTCATGCATCATCTGCATGATTACATGCTGTACGATTGGTAGCCCCATTATTGTTGAGCTCATCACCAGTTTCATGGATTTACACACAAAATCACTCATGGGTTAGTGGTATATTAGGCAGGGTGTGTGGCAGTTTGCTCTATTAGTGCTCTGCTGGTCCACTCATGGGTAGCATGACGCAGCGTGGTAGCACGTCAGGGATCCCTCTTCTGGATTGTCTTAGAGAGATGAGAGCATTGAGCTCCCCCACTTATGATTTGGGGTAGGAGGATAGGTGTACTCCGACAGCATCCCATCCACTCGGTCACTCATCAGGAGCAGTGATGGCAGAGTGCACGATTGTCATAACCCTACCCACTCGGTCTCACCATCGTGTGTGAGATGGCTGACTGGCAGTAGGGGTGACCAGGACATGTCATTGGCATCATACGCATTGATGCATTTATTGCTTGTGCTTGCTACATTTATTTGCTGCATATTGGATGGATACATTTTTTTTGACATGCATACATGATTTCTATACTTCTCGATTTATTATCCATTCACCAGGTCCTGGTTAGTACAGTTGTTCTCCTATTTATTTCAGTTTGCATTTATCCTTCGTATATCAAGAGACTGTACACATGATTAGTGCTATTTGTTATTTTCTTTATTATGCATATCAATAGTTACCCGCTGATGAGTTGACTCACCTGTGGTTATTACTATTTTCAGGTTGAGGATGTTCGGAGGAGTTCCAGTCGCTAGTCCCCTGCAGATCGCGAGGATGTGTGTTTTTATCTTTTGGATTTCTTATTACTATCTAGACTTGTTCTGGTTTTTGCCACTTGGATATTGTATGGTTTTATTGTCGATGGGTTTTATTGGATATGTTTTGCTACATGCCTGCTTGGACGGCAGAAGAGGTGAGTTGATTTTATCGTTGTGATTTGAGTTTTATGGGTGTAGTGGAGTAGGATATAAGTTTTGAGCTTTATGGGTGTAGTTGAGTAGGATTTTTTTTTGACTTGATTTTTCCTTATCGTTGTATTAGTTTAGTTTTATTATTAAACTGCATGGATGTTGCTTATTATTTATATATATTGTTTCAGCCGTGTTGACCGAGGTATCTAGATGTTGTAGGAAGTTTAAGATTGTCACCCATACAGGGGAGATGCTGTGAAAATGTCTTCTGGCAGGGACTTCCCTAGGGCGTGATAACCCGGAAGGTACTCTGGGCGGCCCGCCCCAACTAACTCCGAGCGCCCGAAGTGATTCCGGGCGCCCCCCTCCTCTTGCACCTCATCTTTTCATCTCTTGCAAAGGTTCTCTTCGATCCTTAATGAGAGAGGGATTGATAATTAAAACTTTTCCTCTTTTCTTCGGTTATTACGCTACTGCGAGTCAACCAAGGTCGTCATTTCTAAAAAACTTATTCACGATGCCTCGGTAAATTCTTTTTTTTCCCGTAAGTTTTTAAAATATTTCATTTCTATAATTTATGCTTAGTATAGTTTTTTAATAATTTAGGAAACGTTCTAGATCTGGTGCTGGGCCCTCTATTGCTAGTGTTGACCCTAGGTTCCCTACTGACGAACTTAGGATTAGGTTTGAGTCTACCATCTATATGCCTATCATGACTAGGTGCTTAGATAGATAGTTTTTCTTATGCTCCTGTATTCCAGCTGTAGAGATCATTAACCACTATAACTTACAGAACCTTGTTTACTGTACCAGTTCAGTAAACATAAGTTTATGTGATTAATTTTACAACAACTTAGTTAGGGTAGATGATCTTACTTATACTACTAGGGTAGCTGGTACTGATATCATGCTATTCCCTACCATTATCCGGACCTTTTTAGAGCTATGACCATCTACATGTTCTTTTCAGTGCTACCCTCCGAGGGATCTACCATTTGGTGATCCTTACTCGCACATTACTCTGGATACGATTTACTTATATATATTTTTTTTTGGGTGGGGGGGAGCTAGTACCCACTGTGACTATGTTTATGTCAGTATCCCTTCGAGTTCACGACTATGTACTCTATAGGGTTTTACTCTTCTGCATCTTGCCGTTGACCACTCGCAACATAGCGATGATGCGCCCATTTCAGTCTTTTCTCCTGTATGCCCTTTGCCATAGATTAGACATAGACATTAATTTACATATCTTTCAGACTATTATCTACTCAGCTGGAGTCACCACCAGCTCTCGAGTTCACATGCCGTAGTGTCACATTTTGACGGCATATATCGCCTCCCTACGTATTGACATCACCCGAGGCGATATCCGAGTCACGACTGAGTTCGACGCCTTAGGATCTAGGAACTTTTCTCTAGGAGATATCCATATAGATGATGAGGGTGTCCTATCTTGGTGGAGGGGGGTATAACACCAGCTAGACCCAGATACCCAGGAGGAAGCAGAGTAGGATGAGTTTATGGTTGCGCTATTCGGCGAGAACGCTCCGGCCCCGGTACCACCTCCACCTCCAGGCCGAGCACCACTTCCCGCTCCTCGCACTCTAGACAACCAAGTTGCCGGAATTGAGCTATCCATGACAAGTCTCCATCAGGAGGTCTCCGATTTTCATCGAGGTATGCAGCAGGATGTCACCGATCTACGACGGGAGATGTGGCAGGAGGTCTCCGACTTACGACGAGACGTGAGATAGGAGATCTCTGACCTTTGACATGACCTATACAGCTCTCGAGAGGATGACCATACCCGTCATACTGAGCTGATAGAGTTGTTACGTTCCTTGGGGACTGGACCACCCTCCTCATCATCCCGATAGACTTGATCATTACTATTTGTATTTTATCATGACCGTTGTATTTTGACTTAGATATTGACTTATGCTATTCTGATTTATTTCGACTTAGTTATATCTCGACTCCGACATTGACTTATCTTAATGTGTTTAATAGACTAGGACTCTTAAATTACAAAAACTATTTAAAAAAATAGTGCATTTTAATTCTAGGTTCAAACTTTCAAAACTTCCCATTTTTAGAATTTCAAAAACAATTTTAGCCTTATACTAGGTCAATCCCTTAGAAATCATGTTCTTATAGGACTAGAATTTGAGCATCTCACCAACACACTAGGACTGTTGGGTTTTTCGGGTCGCGAAAATCGCTTTTTCGCGTCGCGGAAACCCAGAAACCCCAAGCCACCGGATCCGTGCGAAGTAAAATAAAACAAAATACGAGTACGAGTTTCTTACATCTAGATCTACACTAGGAGAATGAAGTTACCCTTGATGCGATGCCCTTCGCAATCCCGCTCGTCCAACGGTTCGCCGAATCTCAAGATCGTCAAGCTTACGATCCTCTAGAAGTATCCACACGAACAAACTAGGTGGAGAAACCTAACACAAAGGTGTGCTAGCACCTTGGTAAGGTTCGGCCAAGAGAGGAGAGGGAGAGCAAGAAGAGAGAGCAAGGAAGAAGATGAAGTTGGCTTGAATGAAAATCAATTTCATTCCACCACAATAAGTGGTCGGCCACATTAAGGAGTGTAACTCCTTTTCATTAAATGTGGAGGCCATTAAAGAGGGGACTTGTAACCTCCATGAGGTGGCACATACATGTGCCAACTATGATGATGTGGCACATCATCATTAGTCCTCCTAATGCCAACTCACAAATGAGGTGGCAAATAGTCAAGTCAAACTTGACTCTTCCTCTTCCTCTCAAGTCAAGTCAAACTTGACCAAATCTCTCTCATGGTTGATCTAATCTAACCATTTGATTCAAACCAACTTAATATAATGAATCTAATTCATTTAATTAAATTGATTCAATGAGTCATAATCTAAATTACTCATTGAACACATGAATCAACTTGAGTCCAACTCAATTAGCTCAATTAGGATTACTCTTAATCCAATTTGATTCATCACATGAATCTAATCCTTTTGGTTCATCATATGAACCTAATCTCCATCTAATTGTCCTTAGTGTGTGACCCTATAGGTTCTTGTAACGTTGGCAATGCCCCTAAACCGATTTAGGAGCATAAGTAATGAGCGGTATCTAGCAACACATCATTACTACCCAAGTTACAAGAATGTTGAGATCCAACATCATCTTGTGACTACTAATTGTGACTCCTCACAATATATGACATTGTCCTTCTATCCTAGACATCTAGATTGATCAATGTGAGGCATAGACCGTGTCATCCTCTAATCAATCTAAATCTTGAACACCAAGTAGACTCACTAAATCAAATGAGCTCAATATTTCATATTGACTCATTTGGGCATGGCCATGCATTTCGTGGTCTCACTCTATCAAGAATATCGATGTCGCTCCCGTCATATAGGAGGGATAGATCCCATCTACATCACTCACATTCCTTCGCATAATTTGTTACATACCCAGTAATCACCTTTATAGTCCACCCAGTTACAGGTGACGTTTGACGAAACCAAAGTACATAACTCCTTATGTAGGGAACCATAGTGACTTCAAGTCCAAGGAATAGTAGTCATACTAATAGCCACATGAGAAAGTATATGACACTCATATAACGATCCATGATACTTTCTCATGGTGGGTCATTCAATATACATTCTCCAATGCATACCCATGTGTCAACTTGATATCTCTATATCCATGACTTGTGAGATCAGGTCATCGAGTTGACCTACATGCTAGTCTCGTCGCATTAACATTGTCCCTGAATGTTAATACTCGACTAGGAATGATTAAGAGTAGTGTTCCCTATATCATCTCACTATCGATTCAACCAATTGATTGATATAGGTAAGAACCTTCTACTCAAGGACGCTATTATACTTTGTTTATTTGTCACCAATACAAGAAAGTATAATAACCCAAAAACAAATGTCTTTATTTATATAAGAATATGATACAACAAGTCCATAATACAATCATCAAATGATTGGCTCTAGGGCTCTAACTAACAAGGACTATCTTGTTTGTGATTGTCGAACATAGAAAGGGGTGAGATGTATAGGCAGATTGCCTGGACTTAAGATACTTATTTCAGTGCATCGATATAAGTCTGGGCGTTAAATACAAAACTAACATAAATCAGGTTAAGTAATTTATCTTAGTCAAACACTAACTGATTACAATTGACTTAACTTGACTAACCAAGTGAAAGCTGCTGTCCTCTGACAATTAGTAAGAAACTAATTGGTTAGACAGTTTTTGTGATGTCAGGTTCAGGGGGAGGATTAATTATTTTTCATATTTATTTTATATTATTTTGAATTAGCTTTTGAAAAGTATTTTCTTAATTTGATTTTAAACTAACTTTTTATTGATTTAAAACTTGGGTTCAAACTTGGTTTTGAAAACAGATTTTACTTAGTTTTAAAAGTTGGTTTTGAAAGTTGGATTTTCCAAACATAGTTTTGAAAATTGATTTAAAAAGTTAGATTTTACAAACTTAGTCTTGAAAATTTTACTTAGTTTTAAAATTTTGATTTGAAAATTAGACTTAGCCTTAATAATCTCCCTTTTGTAAAAAATGCTATATTTGAAAATTGAGTTTTAAATTTGCAAAGCTTATTTCAAAAAATTTGGTTAAAATTATAAATTTTATCTTTAAAAATTACCCAATTTTTTTACAAAGTTATCTTTCAAAAGTTATCTGTCTAAAGTTTAAAACTTAGTTATTTTGTTTAGAAAACTAAAAACTAAGGTTTTAAGTAAAATATTCTATGTTTTCTACTTTAGACTCCCCCAATTCAATTTGACTGTAATTCTTTGATTTTCTTTTAATTCACTAAATCACCTATTTTTCTGTGTATTTTTTGATGAATGTCAAAGGTTGAGGGTTAGGTGACTTAAGTTAGTTAAAACAAATCAACAAAATACCAAATAAGACTAACTTAAAAACTAACTTAAAAACCTTATCATTACTTGTTTACTTCAATATTTTTTTTACTAACTTAACCCAGGTTGTCATTGCAAAAAGGTGGAGAATGTTGGTGCGGTTAGCACTAACGGTCTAACTCAGTTTTGATAAATGACAAAGTAGGTTAAGTTAGTTTCATATTGATCTAACACTTCTACGAAGTGTACAGGAGAAGCCCAGACGGGTCGATGGGCTGACTTGACGTCTGGCACGAAGTCCATCTAGGTCGACGGGCTGACTGGATAGCTAGCACGAAGCCCAGACGGTGACGGGCTGACCAGACATTTGACACGAAGTCCAGCTAGGTCAAAGGGTCGACCGGATAGCTGGCACGAAGTTCAGACGGGTCAAAGGGCTGACCTAACGTTTGACAGGTAAGTTGAGGTAAGTCACTGGAGGGGAGTGACTGTGAGGACACGTTCCCGAGAAGGGAACATTAGGCGTTGATCCAACTTAGAACTATTTCGGAAATCTAAGTTGAGATCGTGACTAGATTCCGGTCTCGAGGAGACAGAATCTAACTACTACTTTTATTACTCTTATAACTTAACTTTGCTAACACTTTGTTTTGTAGGGTAGTTTTGCATTTTGCCTCGGACTAATGTTTTTTGCAGGTTGCTGAAAAACAAAGGTCCGGGCGCCCGGAAGGGATCCGGGCGCTCGGGATGCAAAAATTATCGCAAGCCGCGTCGCCACGTGGAGCTTCATGTGTGGATGAGCTACATTACACTTCAGGCGCCCGGAAGGTGTTAGGGCGCCCGAGCCTCCTATATAAGGAGGGTGAGGCCTGGAGCAAAGTACAACGAACAACAAGATCTTCCAACGTTTGCTCTGTCGTGCTACGCTCCTACGACGCTACGAAAGCTCCTCTGACAATGCGCCTCATTTTTTTTTCTCTTTGTTGTCGGTATTATTTCTTTAAAGCAACTGTACTTTCTATTTGTAAAACAATTATTCAAATTGATAGTGGATTGCCCAATGAAAGCACTCAATGAGTGCGGGCCTTGGAGTAGGAGTCAACCAAGGTTTCGAACCAAGTAAAAAGGTTCGTGTTAGCATTGTACTTTTTCATTCTCGATTTTTCCGCTGCTTACTCTATGACTTTCCGATCAATATTCACCCCCCCCCCCCCTCTATTGAATTACACGATCCAACAAGGGCGTCAAAGGGAAAGGTATAAATGCCTATGTTTTGTTCATTCCACTAGTTGGCGATGCATAACACACGGGATTGCCGAGGACTAACGCTAATCATCAATCCATCGACCCCCAGAGGATATCACCGCCACTCCCCATCTCCTGATCGACGAGATCGTCGCTGCTTGATTGAGCGGCGAGAGGAAGAAAGAAGGGAGCCTGAGCGCCATCACCATTAGTGAAGGGAGGAAACTGATCCCTCCAGGATGGCAACCGAGCGCAATAGGCCATCCGCCCGGGAAGAGGAAAACAAGAACAACGCTTCCCGGGGAGAGATAGGCATGATTGCAGGAGGGCTGACCGACGGAGACTCCAACCGAGCAGGAAGTCAATTGCTTGGTGGTTGGAGATCCATGCCGTGGGGTGCAGCAAGGAGAAGGCCGAAGGGCCTCAGATCAACTTCGACCCTAGCAATTTGGAGGGTGTCGAAATCCCTCATGATGATGCTTTGATCATCCGAGCGGTGATCGCCAACTACACCATTCATCGGACCTTCGTCGACACGGGGAGTTCAGTGAACATCATTTTCAAGCAGGCATTCGATCAACTGCAGATCGATCGCAACGATCTGTTGCCCATGGCAAACCTGCTTTATGGATTCATAGGAAACAAAGTTCTGCCGATCGTCTAAGAGAGGTTGGCTATCTCACTGGGAGAAGAGCCATTGAGGAGGACTCGGACTACTAATTCATAGTAGTAGGCACTCCATCAGCTTACAACATCATCTTGGGCCGACCGGCCCTCAATGAGTTCCGGGCAGTGGTGTCGACCAACTTCCAGAAGGTGAAGTTCCTGGTGGACGATTAGGTGGGCGAGGTCAAAGGTGACCAACTAGTTGCTCAGCGCTGCTATGCGGAGATGGTCAAGACTGTGGCCAAAGCCACTTGGAAGACTCCACGGCTAGAGGTAAATGCTATCATCGAAAAACCTCTTACTTTAGTATATGAAGAAAAAGGATGAGGTTCAGATCCACCCAAGCCGATCGAAAGCCACGACCTTCGTTGCCGCCGACCTGGAGGAGGAGAAGAAGGCAGACCTGATAACCCGCCTCAAACAGAATCACGATGTGTTCGCTTGGTCAACACATGATCTGCCCGGCATCTCCCCGAGCGTGGCCCAACACGAGCTTCATGTTTGGCTGAATGCTTGGCCAGTCAAACAAAGAAAAAGGGATTTCAGTGAAGAGTAGAACGTGATCATCTGGGCGGAGATAGAGAAGCTATTGGAGGCTGGCCATATTAAGGAAGTCTAATTCCCGAGCTGGCTAGCCAATGTTGTGCTAGTCTCCAAGCCGGGAAACAACTGATGAGTCTGTAACACCCACTAAGCTTTTAAGATAAACATATGAATATGGGATTTTGCCTTAGAAAAATATTAAGAAGTGAGTTGAAGCAAAAATAAATAAAATGAAATAAAAAGAAGAAGAAGTCAAGGATTGAACCTTGAACCTCTTATATTATATTTCATAGAATTAATTAGTAGAAACCAATTGGGATAGAGAGAAGATGTTGATAGCAAAGGAGGGAAACTCATGATAAAGGTAAGAGTAAAAGCTAGCCAAAAGAAAACAAGAAAGGAGCAAGAGAAAGGCAACTTGCCTTCCTCCCTTTCTCTACCTCTTCCTCTTTGCTTTTGCTGAAAATTTAAAGAGGAATTAAGGGGATTCATTCCCCCTTATTTCATCATGAATGGTGAGAATAAATTAGAAAATAAAATAAATGAAATAAAAATAGAAAATGGGTTAAGGGAGAAGGAAAGCAAAAATCAATTTTGCTACCTCTTCCCCCTTAACATAAAAGGGAGCAAGAAAAGAGAAGTTTATTTTTCTCTCATTTTCTCATCCTCCCTCTCCCTCACCGAGAACACCAACACCCTCTCCTCCACCTTCGGTCCCAAAGCCAAGGTTTCCTCCTAGAAAGCCTAAGATACAAGGAGGACTAAGCAAGGGAATCAAGGGAAAGGAACTAGAAGAAGAGGCTACTTCTTCCATCACCATACCTTAGATCCACAAGCAAAAAGGATGTAAGCTTCCCCTCACCTGTGGTACAAGGATTTTTATGTGATTTTTGGATTTTATAAGGATTAGAAAACCTAGGAAAGAATTTAAGAAAAATTCGGCCAAAGAAAGGGTTTTCAAATCTAGGAAGGTTTAAACAAGCCCTTATTTCATGATATTTTTCTATGCTATGTAGGAAGGATTTTCTTCATGTTTTTATACCTAAATGATGCTTGATCAGAGGAGTACCTAACCCTAGAATTTAGGCCAAAAAAATATTTTAAGGAGGTTAGGGAAAATATTGTGTAACCAAACTAGTACAAGATTCCCTCCATGAACTACTAAGGATCTTTTATTGGTTTTCTTGCTTAAAAGTTACTTGGAACCAAAAGAAATCCACTTATATGTTTCGGCCAAGAAAAGGGCTTAGGGTTAGGAAGACCTTTAAATTTAAGTAACCATGTTTGTATGATAGAATATAGAGTTCTCTTAAAGAATTGCATGTTGAACATTGCTAGAAATTCATGAACTCTTATTTTAGATTTTTGGCCATGATAAGACGGATAGTTTAGAAAATCTTAAACAAAATTCTAATATGCTCAAGACCTCTGTGATATTTAATTGGAGTTTAGAAAATTAGTTACATGATATATAACATGTAAGATCTCAAGGGTCCTAGCTTGTTTATGAACCAACTTTGTATATGATATTCTTAGTAATTTTTGCCATGAAACTTACTTAGGTTTTCCATGCTTTAGGCCACTTAAAACCTAGTTTAGGGATTGGTAGGTTTCGGCCATGAGAAAAAATAAAAGGAAAAGGGAAAGAAACCTAGGAAGCCTAAGACACAATTCACATGTATGTTTATTATGCTTGTCTTTATACATGCTATGAAACTTGTATGACTTCTTATGCTTTTAGGCTATTTGAAGAAAGTTTATACACTGATAAGTCTCGGACAAGTAGGGTTTAAAAGACCTAGAGGCCTTAGAAATGAAACCAAATGTGTTAAAAATGCTTCCTATGGAAATATGATAATGTGTTGATTGTGTCACATGCTTGTATAATTTTTCCATGACCTAAATGGACCATTGTATGTTTCGGCCATGAAGGGATAGATGCCATAGAAACCCTAGAATAAAAATTAAATATGCTTATGTCACTCTACATGGAATATGATAAGTAGAAAGACAAAGTTCCCATGCTATATGTTGTTTAATGACCTAATTGAGGCTAGGGTAAGTTTCGGCCATACATATTGTATAATGTCTTGTTATGAATTTATACATGATGTTAGTTCAAGTTCACATGATTGTATATTTGTTTTTAGCCCTAATGAACACTTGTTAAAAGTTTGACCATGACATATGTTAAGGGCTTGAAGGACTTAGGAACTAGCTCAATATGCTTACTATGTTACTTGGAAAAAAAATGCTATAAATGTGGTTTAAGGTTTCCATGCTTTCATGACATTTGGGACCTTGTTTCACACCTGATAGGGTTCGGCCACTTGAAGTTTAGGGACTTGGAGAACTTAGAAACCAAGTAAATCATACTTATAATGCTTCCTATGAAATTTATGTAATGATAATTTAGGTTCCATATGCTTGGAGGTTGTTTTTACCTAAATTGAGATCTAAGGGGGTTTGGCCATGATAAGAACCCAAGAGATTAGGAAGCTTAGAACCCAAGCTAACTATGTTACCATGTTTCTTATGATAGTATAATTACATGATACACCCTTATGCTTAAACATGTATGCTTGTGATTTCTACTTTCCATGATATGATATGTGCTTAGAAATATGCATGCTTTGATGATATGTTATGTGCTTAAAATATGCATGCTTTTATGATATGTTATGTAGATAGAAATATGCATGCTTGGATGATATGCTATGTGCTTAAAATATGCATGCTTTTGTGATATGCCATGTGGATAGAAATATGCATGCTTTGATGAAGTGATTATGTGCTTATAATATGCATGCTTTTATGATATGCTATGTGGAAGGAAATATGCATACTTTGATGATATGCTATGTGTTTAAAATATGTATGCTTTTATGATATGCATGTTAATATGATGTATGCCTAAGTGATGCATTCTTTTATATGATGTATGCCTAAGTGATGCATACTTTTATGACATGATGTATGCCTAAGTGATGCATACTTTTATATGATGTATGCCTAAGTGATGCATACTTTTATGACATGATGTATGCCTAAGTGATGCATACTTTTATATGATGTATGCCTAAGTGATGCATGCTTGTATGATGTATGATATGTATAAGTATGACATGTATTTTACTTTGAGTGGCTTGTACCAAAAGGGTGGGCTCCTTATGCGCCCCTAGGTCGAATTACGGGCCTAGTATAGGGTGGGCTCCTTACGTGCGCCTAGGTCGAGCTACGGGCCTAGTTTCCTAGTAGGTTCAAGACTAGCTACCTTGGATCTACTTAGGATACGCGCATTATGTATGTATGTGGTACTAAGCCGGGCCCCTTTATGTTGAGATTATGTTCAAGTATATGTAAGAAGAAGAAATGGTTTTAAAAGATCATGAGACATACACATGTTTTTCGGATACATGCTTTCAAAATCATATTGCATATAATTTATGATCATGTTGTGATGATGCTATGATTTATGATATGCCATGATTGAATATGAATATGTTATGTTTCATGCTATGCTTTAAGAGCTTGATATGTTATGTGATCTTATGATGATAATATGACATGCCATGATTAGATATGATTATGTTATGTTTCATGCTATGCTTTAAGAACTTGATATGCTATGCTACCTTAAAATGATACTAGGATATGCCATGATTAGATATGATTATGTTATGTTCTATGCTATGCTTTAAGAGATGATATGCCATAACTAGTCATGATGTTGTTATGTTGCATGATATGCTTAAAGAGTATGATATGTTATGCCATGACTAGTTGAGATTATGTTATGTTAAGATATTCTTTGATCATGTGATGATTTTCGGTTTTAGTGAGTAGGAAATGAACTTACTGAGCGATGAGTGCTCATAGCTTACTTTCCTTGTACCACAGATAAAGGAAAAAGCTGGATGAGCTAAAGGAGCAGCAGGAGAGGCAAGGAGATGTGTGTGGCGATGGCTAGGCAACCAAGTAAGAACCTGCTTTAAGAACTTTTAAGAATTTCACTTTGGTTTAGTAAATTGTAGTACCATATGGTTGACTTGATGTTATGCTTTTATTTATCTTGTTATCATGTTATGGAAACCATATTATTGTAGTTCGGATTTTATTAAACCAAGAAAAATGATTTTAAGTCTTTCGCTGTAATATGTACGTAGAGTATCGTAGCCCCGTCCCTTAGGGTTAGCAGGGAGGGCGGGCGTTACAGGTTGGTATCAGAGCCAAGTTATTGCCAGCTCACTACACACACATCAAGCCTCCGACCTGCCGCTCCAAGTAAGAATGCTTATGTTTAATTTTCTTGTTATATGTTTATGTTGATTTTCTTGTCATATGCTTATGCTTGATTTTTTTTTCTTTCTTGTTATATTGCCTATGCTTTATTTTCGTTACTACATTGCTTATGCTTTATTTCCTTATGTTACATTGTTTGTCATTATATTCCTTATTTTTCCTTATGTTGTTTATGCTTTAGTTTCATGTTTTACTTGCTTATGTTTGATTCTTTATTCTATGCTTTTAGTTATAAATTAGATTAGGATTACATATTGGTAGGTTAGGAATAATACCAAAACAAATAGATAGAAACAAAACAGTAAGTTAGATTGGCTAAAAACGATAACCACTTACACTAGTCTGTTTGTCCTTATTTAGATAAACATGGTTAGGACACGCAATGCCCGAACCGGAGGAACAGTGACTCCACCAGATCTGACACAGGTAGTCGCAGACCTCCAGCATCAGATCGCAGAGCAACAGCAGCTGATCACTACCTTGATGGGTCAACAAGGCAACCCAGTCACCCCAGCGGTGAATCCACTTCCTGTTGTACCTACAGCCGCACCAGTGCCCCCGGCAGCCCCTACTCCGATGGTCCGACAAGAGGCCTATCTAATTCAGTGGCAAAGGCTTAAGCCGGAGGCATTCTCGGGAAACTGTGAACCATGGGATGCACAAGCCTTGCTCAAAACCGTGGAGAACATAATGGAATTATTGGATTAGCCTGAACACGAGAAGGTCAAATGCGCGTCGTTCTGTCTTACCGGAGATGCCCGGATGTGGTGGGACAGAGTAAAGGCGAAAAGACAAATAAACCAAATGCAGTGGACAGATTTTGAGACAGAGTTCTTAGAGGAATTTTTCCATATGCAAGTGACCAACAAGCACTATGACGAGTTAACTGTGTTCCGGCAAGGTGATCTGTCAGTTAATGAAGCCGTCAAGAGGTTCAACCGCCTAGCCCAACTGTGCCCAGAATTGGTCCGAACTGAAAAAGAAAGGGTCCGGTTAATGTTAAAGATGCTTCGACCCGAGATAGCTCTGAACGTAGCCGGCGGAGTTAATAGACCGCAGACTGCAGAGGAGCTAGTCAGTAGTGCCCTGATTACCGAGCACTATCAGGAAGCAATGAACAAGGGCAAGAACCAAGCACTGACCGGAGGACAAAAATCGCACAATACCAGAGCCGACTGGAAAGGAAACTCAGGGGGAAAGAGGAAACAGTGGAATAAACCAAAAGGTGGTCAAGCCAATAAGCAGACCAAGTACCCTCAGTGTGCCACATGTGGGAAGATGCATTCTGGAGTATGTCTTCTGAGCACCAGAAAGTGCTACAACTACGGAAAGGAAGGTCATTTGATAAGAGATTGCCCTACTCAGCCTCAGGCACCACCTTCACAGAACTTCCAGAACAGGAGTGCCCCCGCACAGCTTCACCAGATGCAAGCTGCCATAGAAGGGACTTCAATCAGCCAAGGAAGATTTGAGGCCCCTCCCACTATGACCAATGCCAGAATCTACTCACTTACCCAGGAAGACGTGGCGAACGCCTCTACTGTTGTCATAGGTCAGCTACTTATTTACAATCAGTATGCTGTAGTATTATTTGATACCGGGGCAACACACTCGTTCGTCTCAACACCTTTTATGAAGAACCTAGATATACCACTCCAAACTCTAGAGGACACATTCTTAACAACCTTACCATCCGGGGAGATTATGCCATCGGACCACATGCTGCAAGCAGTACTCATTCGGATCGCAAACAGAGAACTCTACTGCAATCTGATAGTACTTGATATGCATGATTATGACATAATTTTGGGCAAGGATTTCCTTAGCAAGTACGGCGCTTCAATCGAGTGCCGCAAAAAGAAAGTGATTTTCCGACCCGAAAATGAACCAGAGTTTGAATTTTACGGGGAATCAAAAGGAACGGAGAAGTTATTGTCATCTATTAAAGCACAAAAGATGTTAGATAAAGGATGTATGGGATTTCTAGCACACGTGGTTGATACCAATCAAGTCAAAGACCCAAAGTTAGAAGACGTCAGAGTAGTATGCAACTATCCAAAAGTATTTCCTGATGAACTACCAGGGTTGGCCCCTGATAGAGAGATAGAATTCAGAATCGAATTGATTCCTGGTACTCAGCCGATTTCAAAAGCACCTTATCGTATGGCTCCGTCTGAATTAAAGGAACTTCAGGAACAGTTATCCGAATTACTCGACAAGGGACTTATTCGTCCTAGTCACTCTCCATGGGGAGCTCCAGTGCTGTTCGTAAAGAAGAAGGATGGGTCTATGCGAATGTGTATAGACTACCGAGCGCTGAATAATGTGACGATCAAGAACCGGTACCCACTCCCATGAATCGATAACCTGTTCGATCAACTGAAGGGTGTGACCGTTTTCTCAAAGATAGATCTACGATCCGGTTATCATCAAGTGAAGGTGAAACCAGATGATATACCAAAAACAGCATTTCGAACCCGATATGGACACTATGAGTTCATAGTTATGCCTTTCGGAGTAACCAACGCTCCTGCAGTATTTATGGACCTGATGAATCGAGTATTTACAGCATATCTTGATAAATTTGTAATCGTCTTCATTGATGATATACTTATCTACTCGAGAACCCTAGAAGAACATGCTGAACACCTAAATACTGTACTACAGATCCTCCAAGAGAAACAACTATATGCAAAATTCTCCAAATGCGAGTTTTGGCTTGACCGGGTAATATTCCTAGGACATGTCATCTCCAAGGATGGAGTTATGGTGGATCCAAGTAAAATCGAAGCTGTAAATAACTGGAACCGACCAAGGAATGCCAGCGAAGTCAGGAGTTTTCTCGGACTAGCAGGCTATTACAGGAAATTCGTAGAGAATTTCTCCAAAATCGCAGCTCCTATGACAACCCTCACCAAGAAAAATACAAAGTATGAATGGACAGAAGCTTGCGAGGAGAGTTTCGCGGAATTAAAAAGGAGACTGACCAGTGCTCCGATTCTTACTCTTCCGGAAACCAACAAAGGCTTCGATATGTATAGCGATGCTTCCATCATAGGACTTGGAGCTGTACTCATGCAAGATGGCAAAGTTATTGCCTACGCTTCAAGACAACTTAAAGAACATGAGAAGAATTATCCCATTCACGACTTAGAACTAGCAGCCGTGGTCTTCGCTCTCAAAATATGGAGACATTATTTATATGGAGCTCAGTGTAAGATTTATACCGACCATCAGAGTCTGAAATATTTCTTCACGCAAAAAGACCTAAATATGAGGCAACGCCGATGGCTCGAGTTAGTTAAAGATTACGACTGCGAGAGTCGTTATCAAAACAGGAAGGTGAACAAAGTGGCCGATGCACTCACCGAAAGTTCAGTGCCACGGTAACTATTTTAAGAGGAAGAGAGGGAGATGATGATTGTAACACCCACTAAGCTTTTAAGATAAACATATGAATATGAGATTTTGCCTTAGAAAAATAATAAGAAGTGAGTTGAAGCAAAAGAAATAAAATGAAATAAAAGAAGAGGAAGTCAAGGATTGAACCTTGAACCTCTTATATTATAATTCATAGAAATAGTAGAAACCAATTGAGATAGAGAGGATGTTGATAGCAAGAGGAAACTCATGATAAAGGTAAGAGTAAAAGCTAGCCAAAAGAAAACAAGAAAGGAGCAAGAGAAAGGCAACTTGCCTTCCTCCCTTTCTCTCCCTCTTCCTCTTTGCTTTTGCCGAAAATTTAAAGAGGAATTAAGGGGATTCATTCCCCCTTATTTCATCATGAATGGTGAGAATAAATTAGAAAATAAAATAAATAAAAGAAAAATAGAAAATGGGTTAAGGGAGAAGGAAAGCAAAAATCAATTTTGCTACCTCTTCCCCCTTAACATAAAAGGGAGCAAGAAAAGTGAAGTTTATTTTTCTCTCATTTTCTCATCCTCCCTCTCCTTCACCGAGAACACCAACACCCTCTCCTCCAACTTCGGCCCCAAAGCCTAAGATACAAGGAGGACTAAGCAAGGGAATCAAGGGAAAGGAACTAGAAGAAGAGGCTACTTCTTCCATCACCATACCTTAGATCCACAAGCGAAAAGGATGCAAGCTTCCCCTCACCTGTGGTACAAGGATTTTTATGTGATTTTTGGATTTTATAAGGATTAGAAAACCTAGGAAAGAATTTAAGAAAAATTCGGCCAAAGAAAGGGTTTTCAAATCTAGGAAGGTTTAAACAAGTCCTTATTTCATGATATTTTTATATGCTATGTAGGAAGGATTTTCTTCATGTTTTTACACCTAAATGATGCTTGATCAGAGGAGTACCTAACCCTAGAATTTAGGCCAAAAAAATATTTTAAGGAGGTTAGGGAAAATATTGTGTAACCAAACTAGTACAAGATTCCCTCCATGAACTACAAAGGATCTTTTATTGGTTTTCTTGCTTAAAAGTTACTTGGAACCAAAAGAAATCCACTTATATGTTTCGGCCAAAAAAAGGACTTAGGGTTAGGAAGACCTTTAAATTTAAGTAACCATGTTTGTATGATAGAATATAGAGTTCTCTTAAAGAATTGCATGTTGAACATTGCTAGAAATTCATGAACTCTTATTTTAGATTTTCGGCCATGATAAGACGGATAGTTTAGAAAATCTTAAACAAAATTCTAATATGCTCAAGACCTCTGTGATATTTAATTGGAGTATAGAAAATTAGTTACATGATATATGACATGTAAGATCACAAGGGTCCTAGCTTGTTTATGAACCAACTTTGTATATGATGTTCTTAATAATTTTTGCCAAGAAACTTACTTAGGTTTTCCATGATTTAGGCCACTTAAAACCTAGTTTAGAGATTGGTAGGTTTCGGCCATGAGGAAAAATAAAAGGAAAAGGGAAAGAAACCTAGGAAGCCTAAGACACAATTCACATGTATGTTTATTATGCTTGTCTTTATACATGCTATGAAACTTATATGACTTCTTATGCTTTTAGGCTATTTGAAGCAAGTTTATACACTGATAAGTCTCGGCCAAGTAGGGTTTAAAAGACCTAGAGGCCTTAGAAATGAAACCAAATGTGTTAAAAATGCTTCCTATGGAAATATGATAATGTGTTGATTGTGTCACATGCTTGTATAATTTTTCCATGACCTAAATGGACCATTGTATGTTTCAGTCATGAAGGGATAGATGCCCTAGAAACCCTAGAATAAAAATTAAATATGCTTATGTCACTCTACATGGAATATGATAAGTAGAAAGACAAAGTTCCCATGCTATATGTTGTTTAATGACCTAATTGAGGCTAGGGTAAGTTTCGGCCATACATATTGTATAATGTCTTGTTATGAATTTATACATGATGTAAGTTCAAGTTCACATGATTGTATATTTGTTTTTAGCCCTAATGAACACTTGTTAAAAGTTTGACCATGACATATGTTAAGGGCTTGAAGGACTTAGGAACTAGCTCAATATGCTTACTATGTTACTTGGAAAAAAATGCTATAAATGTGGTTTAAGGTTTCCATGCTTTCATGACATTTGGGACCTTGTTTCACACCTGATAGGGTTCGGCCACATGAAGTTTAGGGACTTGGAGAACTTAGAAACCAAGTAAATCATACTTATAATGCTTCCTATGAAATTTATGTAATGATAATTTAGGTTCCACATGCTTGGAGGTTGTTTTTACCTAAATTGAGATCTAAGGGGGTTCGGCCATGATAAGAACCCAAGAGATTAGGAAGCTTAGAACCCAAGCTAACTATGTTACCATGTTTCTTATGATAGTATAATTACATGATACACCCTTATGCTTAAACATGTATGCTTGTGATTTCTACTTTCCATGATATGATATGTGCTTAGAAATATACATGCTTTGATGATATGTTATGTGCTTAAAATATGCATGCTTTTATGATATGTTATGTAGATAGAAATATGCATGCTTGGATGATATGCTATGTGCTTAAAATATGCATGCTTTTGTGATATGCCATGTGGATAGAGATATGCATGCTTTGATGAAGTGATTATGTGCTTAAAATATGCATGCTTTTATGATATGCTATGTGGAAGGAAATATGCACACTTTGATGATATGCTATGTGCTTAAAATATGTATGCTTTTATGATATGCATGTTAATATGATGTATGCCTAAGTGATGCATACTTTTATATGATGTATGCCTAAGTGATGCATACTTTTATGACATGATGTATGCCTAAGTGATGCATACTTTTAAATGATGTATGCCTAAGTGATGCATGCTTGTATGATGTATGATATGTATAAGTATGACATGTATTTTACTTTGAATGGCTTGTACCAAAAGGGTGGGCTCCTTATGCGCCCCTAGGTCGAATTACGGGCCTAGTAAAGGGTGGGCTCCTTACGTGCCCCTTGGTCTAGCTACGGGCCTAGTTTCCTAGTAGGTTCAAGACTAGCTACCTTGGATCTACTTAGGATGCGCGCATTATGTATGTATGTGGTACTAAGCCGGACCCCTTTATGTTGAGATTATGTTCAAGTATATATGTAAGAAGAAGAAATGGTTTTAAAAGATCATGAGACATACACATGTTTTTCGGATACATGTTTTGAAAATCATATTGCATATAATTTATGATCATGTTGTGATGATGCTATGATTTATGATATGCCATGATTGAATATGAATATGTTATGTTTCATGCTATGCTTTAAGAGCTTGATATGTTATGTGATCTTATGATGATAGTATGACATGCCATGATTAGATATGATTATGTTATGTTTCATGCTATGCTTTAAGAACATGATATGCTATGCTACCTTAAAATGATACTAGGATATGCCATGATTAGATATGATTATGTTATGTTCCATGCTATGCTTTAAGAGATGATATGCCATAACTAGTCATGATGTTGTTATGTTGCATGATATGCTTAAAGAGTATGATATGTTATGCCATGACTAGTTGAGATTATGTTATGTTAAGATATTCTTTGATCATGTGATGATTTTCGGTTTTAGTGAGTAGGAAAGGAACTTACTGATCCATGAGTGCTCATAGCTTACTTTCCTTGTACCACAGATAAAGAAAAAAGCTGGATGAGCTAAAGGAGCAGCAGGAGAGGCAAGGAGATGTGTGTGGCGGTGGCTAGGCAACCAAATAAGAACCTGCTTTAAGAACTTTTAAGAATTTCACTTTGGTTTAGTAAATTGTAGTACCATATGGTTGACTTGATGTTATGCTTTTATTTATCTTGTTATCATGTTATGGAAACCATATTAGTGTAGTTCGGATTTTATTAAACCAAGAAAAATGATTTTAAGTCTTCCGCTGTAATATGTACGTAGAGTATCATAGCCCTGTCCCTTAGGGTTAGCAGGGAGGGCGGGCGTTACAGAGTCTGAATCGACTTTTGCGACCTTAACAAGGCTTGCCCAAAGGAATTCTATCCACTGCCTAGGATAGATCAAATGGTAGACTCAACGGCGGGCTGCGAGCTGATTTGCATGCTCGACGCATATCAAGGATACCACCAAGTGCCGCTCGCCTGCGAAGATCAAGAGAAGGTTAGCTTCATTAAGGCCGATGGAACATACTGCTACAATGTTATGCCATTCAGATTGAAGAATGCCAAAGCCACCTACTAGAGGCTAATGAATAAAGTGTTCCGATGACAGATCGACCGTAATATGAAGGTATACGTCGATGACATACTCATCAAATCCCTCTGAGCTGCTAACTTATGTGCAGATATCAACGAGACTTACCAGATGCTAAGGGCATACATAATAAAGTTGAACCCAAGAAAGTGCCTATTCGGCGTGAAGGGTGCCCGCTTCCTGGGCTACATCATCACCGAGTGGGGCATCGAAGCCAATCCGAGCAAAGTCCAGGCTTTCCAAAACATGCCTCCGCCTCAGAATTTGAAGAAAGCTCAGAGGCTGACCGATAAGATCACGGCGCTATCCAGGTTCATATCCAAGTTATCTGATCGAAGCCTGCCAATCTTCAAAATACTGCGTCGAGCTATAAAATTTCAATGGGACGCCGAGTGTGACCAGGCGCTGAAGGAGCTGAAGGAGTATCTAAACTCACTGCCTGTGTTAGCCATGCCAGTCGAAGGTGAGCCGCTCTAGATTTACTTGTCATCTAATGAGCATACGGTCATGTCAGCTCTTGTTAGGTAGAATGATCCAGAGCAGCAGTCTGTGTATTTTTTGAGCCACATATTAAAAGATGCTGAGTCCCGCTACACTGGTCTTGAAAAGTTGGCTTATGTATTGGTACTCTTCGTGCGGAGGCTTCGCCCATTTTTCCTGGCACACTCAATAATAGTGATGACTAACAGCACTTTAGGAAGAGTCCTCCTTAATCTAGAGGCATCCAGACAGTTGATTAAATGGACAACAGCACTCAGCGAGCTCGACATCCAGTATCAACCTTGATCGGCGATCAAGGCTCAGGCCTTGGCAGATTTCATCACGGAAGTCTAAAGTGACGAGACGACAACAACATGGAAGATATATGTGGATGGCTCGTCCACTCGGCAAGGTAGTGAGATTGGCTTATTGCTCATCTCACCTTGGGAGGATAGGATACAACTGTCCGTTCGGTTGGACTACAAAGCCACTAATAACGAAGCAGAGTATGAGGCGTTGATAGTCAGCCTACAGGCAGCTCGACACGTGGGAGCAGTTAGAGTCCTCATCCACTTAGACTCCCAGCTCGTCGCCCAGCAACTATCCAAGACCTTCGAGATAAGCAACACACGGCTAAAGCTCTATGTAGCAGCTTTTGAGAAGTTGAAGGCTAACTTCCAGGAGGTTGTTGTACAGAAGATCCCCCGATCAGAGAATCAAGCGGCGGATGAGTTAGCGAAGCTAGCCAGTTCGTTAGCACAAATCGTTGTAGGTCAGCTAATCGAGCAAGTCACGCTTGTGGTGTACGTCGATCAGATGGAGGGAATCACCTTCCCGAACGATTGGAGGATAACTTTGATAGAGTTCTTGCACTCGAAAACTGCACCTGCCGATTCGGAGGAAGCTCGCTTGCTAAAGAAGAGGGTCAGATGGTTCACACTGATCGACGACCAGCTCTAGAAGAGGGCATTCTCCCGGCCCCTCCTCAAGTGCGTCGGACCAGAAGATGTTGAGTACATCTAGAAGGAGGTACACCAAGGCTCTTGTAGAGGTTATCCAGGCGGTCGTGCGTTAGCTTGAAAAATACTTCTGGCCAGATATCAAAACCTACCAGGAGGATGCCGCTAGGACGGTGGCGACTTGCTTGTACTGCCGGAAGTATCACAACCTGCCACACCGATCGACCGAGAAAATGAAGGCATCCATGGTATCATGCCCGTTCGACCAATGGGGCATGGACATCGTCAGGCCTTTCCCTATGGCGACTGGTCAGCTGAAGTTTCTACTCGTAGCGGTGGACTACTTCTCGAAGTGGGTAGAAGCTGAGCCATTGGCAAAAATCACTGAGCAGATGGTCATCAAGTTCGTGTGGCAGAACATCATTTGTTGGTTCGGCATCCCACGCTGGCTCGTATCCGACAATGGAAGGTAGTTTGCTGGTCGGGGACTCAGAGAATGGTGAGAAGGATATGACATCCAATAAGCCTTCACCTCGGTAGCTTACCCACAAGGAAACGGGCAGGCCGAAGTCACAAATCGGGAGATCCTCAGAGTCTTGCACGCTCGACTCAATCACATGGGAGGCAGCTGTAAGGAACTAGGGCACTAAATACGTGAAAGTGCAGCGGAAACTTCTGGTTCCTCCAAGAGATCCATGCCAAAGGGAAAGAAAATAACTTATACTAAGTTGCATGATAGTGGTTATACCTTTGATGCATGCTCACAGACTCTAGACAGCTTGGATCTTAGCACGATCACACGAACAAGCCTTGACTCAGTTTGTTTCACAAACTCACAAGATAGAGATGGAAACCACCTAAGGATGTGCTAGCAACCACAAGAAGGGGTTTCGACCAAGAGAGGGAAGGAGGAAGAAGAAGAAGACTAAAGGTTTTTCACACCATGAAAATATCATCCAAAATGATATATATATCCATCTCATGAATACCAAAAGGTTTTACCCTTTCATCTTCCAATCCAATGGCTAAAAATTAACCATTCAATCCAATGGTTCTATTTTGACCATTCAACATCCTTGGTGAACTCATGTTCACACAATGAGTCTAACTCATTGATTCTCATGCAATTTTGAATTCAATGAATCACCATTCTAATCATTCAAATTGATTCAATGGGTCTAGTTTGAATTGGACTTAATCCAATAATTAGATCCAATTGAGTCTTACTCAATAAGTCCAATTCGGATTAGACTTAATCCAATGATTCATTATATGAACCCATCTCTATATCTACTTATTCTTTGTGTATGACCCAATAGGTTCTCGTAATGTTGGCAATGTAACCAAATCAACATTTAGATACATAAGCAGTGAGTGGCATCTAGCAAGGCATCATTGCTACCCAAGTGATGAGGAAGTTGAGATCCGACCGAACCTGTCCGTGGCTATTATCTTGTATGACTTGGTCCCTCTATCCTTGATATCTAGATTGATCAATGAGGCATAGACCGTGTCATCCTCTTATCAACCTTTGTGTTTCTTAAGTATAACACAATCCATGAAACATTCTCATAGCGAGTCATTGAATATATATTCTCTAATATATATCCATGTGTCAACCTGATATCTCATATCCATGACTTGTGAGATTAAGTCATCCATTAACCTACATGCTAGTCTCAACATATTAATATTATCCTTGTATATTAATACTTGACTTGGAATAGTTAAGAATAGTGTTCTATGTATATCTATAATATCTCACTATCAATTCAACTAATTGATATGCTGTAGATATGAACCTACTACCTAAGGACATTATTATACTAATTCAATCGACACTGAACTGAAATAAATATAATAACCAACTTTGCCTTTTTATTAATAATAAAATATGATACAAAAATGAGCCCTTTACAATCATCTCATAATTGATAGTAGGGCTAATACTAACAATCCTCCACTAGCACTAGTGACAATCACTGAGATATCGAATACTCATTGACCTAGTGTGACCATCATGCTTTCTCTGTGCCAAAGCCTTGGTTAAAGGGTTTGCAATGTTAGCATCGGTCGATACTCTACATATCCTCACATCTCTTCTATCGATGATCTCTCGAATGAGATGGAATCACCGTAGTATGTGTTTGGATCTCTGATGAGAGCGAAGTTCCTTAGCTAGTGCAATAGCCACATTATTATCACAATAGAGGTCTATTGGATTTTCTATACTAGGAATAGCACCAAGCTCTATAATGAACTTCTTGATCCAAATAGCCTCCTTTGCTGCAGCTGAAGCAGCAATGTACTCGACCTCTGTTGTAGAATCGACAACTATGTCCTGCTTTAAACTCTTCCAGCTGACAACACCACCATTTAAACAAAACACATACCCTGACTGTGATATATAATCATCCTTGTCAGTTTGGAAGCTAGCATCGGTGTAACCCTTTACAACCAGCTCTTCATCACCTTCAAAGATCAAGAAATAATTTTGAGTCCTTCTCAAGTACTTAAGAATATTCTTGACTGCTATCCAGTGACCTTCACTTGGATCTGACTGGTATCTGCTCGTCATGCTTAACGCATACGAGACATCTGGGTGAGTATAAAGCATGGTGTATATGATCGACCCTATAGAGATGCATAAGGAATTCGAACGATGCGGTCCCTTTTGTCCTTAGAAGAGGGACATTGAGTCTTCAAAAGAGTCACACCATGTGACATAGGCAGGAATCCCTTCTTGGAATTCTCCATGGAAAAACATTTAAGCACCTTGTCAATGTACGTACTCTGGCTTAGGCCAAGTAATCTTTTAGATCTATCTCTATAGATTTTAAGGCCTAAAATATAGGCTGCTTCACCTAAATCTTTCATTGAAAAACAATTCCCAAGCCAAGTCTTCACTGACTGAAGAGTAGGAATATCATTTCCAATGAGAAGTATGTCATCTACATACAATATGAGAAAGATGACTATGCTCCCACTAAACTTCTTGTAGACACAAGGTTTATCTTCATTCTTAATGAAACTAAACGCTTTGATCGCATCATCGAATCGAAAATTTCATCTTCTAGAAGCTTGCTTTAATCCATATATGGATCTTTACAGCTTACAAACCTTTCCAGCATTCTTTGGATCTACAAAACCCTCAGGTTGTGTCATGTACACATCCTCGAGTAGATTTCCATTAAGAAATGCAGTTTTGACATCCATCAGCCAGATCTCATAATTATAGTAAGTAGCAATAGCAAGCATGATCCGAATGGACTTGAGCATCGCAACTGGTGAAAAGGTTTCATCATAGTCTATACCATGAATCTGCTTGAATCCTTTACCCACCAATCTACCTTTATAGGTATGCATATGACCATCCATGTCACTTTTCACCTTGAAGACATACTTACACCCAATGGGTTTAATCCCTTTAGGTGGATCAACTAAAGTCCATACTTGGTTGGTGTACATAGATTTCATTTCAGATCTCACGGCCTCTAGTCATTTCTCAGAATCTAGGCCTTGTACAGCTTCCTGATAAGATGTAGGCTCGTTGAGACCAACTAGCATTACATCATCGTTATCATACAAGAGAAAAGAATATCTCTCTAGTTGATGACGGGTCCTATTATATCTATGTAGAGCTTGTGCTATTTGAACATGTTGTTGTTCTACAACTTCTTGTGGTGTAAGAAAATCCTGATCCACAACATCTTATGGTACCTGTTCAATTTCCATTAAAGCGTCGGTGCTAGTTTGTGTATCTTGAATTTCTTCAAGATCGACTTCACTCCCACTAGTTTTTCTAGAAATAAATTCCCTTTCTAGAAATACACCAGTTTTGCCAACAAACACCTTGCCTTGTGTGGGATTATAGAAGTAATATCCCTTTGTTTCCTTGGGATATCCAAGGAAATTATTGGTTGGTCCTAGGAAGATTGTACCGGTTCCATTGTACAAAAATTTTGTACAAGTGTTGAACCTTTCCTAACAACCTATTGTGTTCTTTAGAAATTAAATTCGGAATTGCAAACGGAACTTAACATTATTGATTCCAAATTTAACTTATCTGTTCTTAATGGTTTAGACTTGGATTGCAAGCGAAACTTAACACTATTGATCCAAGTCTACCTATGTTACAAATTCAATTAAATATTTATTTCAAAAATTAGATCCCAGGTCAAACATGGCGAGGCACATGACCTTCTTGGGTATGGGAGCATCCACCACTGCTACGACAAAGTCTCTTAACGAAATTCAATATTTAATTTCCTAAAATAATATTACGTTTAACCAAAAAGAACAATCGAATCACAAGATCAAAAAAATAAAAAAAACACAACATCGAATATCTAATCAAAAAATCTAGAATCACTAGCCTCTTGTGTTTAGAATTTATACAAAGAAAACTAATATGATGTGAAAAATAATTACTAGTTATACCTTTCTTTGTAAGCAATAACCTCTTGATCTTCTAACGTATTTCTCTTCTTATCTTGGACGTCGTGTGGGTGATGATCTACTGAGACGAGAACCACCCAAGCTCCTTTTTCTCCAAGCCAGTTTCGGCCACCAGAAAAACTCCAAGAGATGTGAGGTTCGGCCACCACCACTAAGCTCCAAGCGATGCTAGAAACAAAGTCTCCTTTCTCTCCTTCTTCTCCAAGAAATATCCCGACACCTTCCAAGCTCCAAAGGATGAAGAGTTTCAGCCAAGGAGAAGAAAGAAAAAGAGAAGGGAAAACTTAGAAGGGCCGGCCACACCGCCAAGGAAGAGAGGGAGGAAAAATAGAATAGAGTTATTAGCCATGAAGCCACCCCTACCCCCTCTTTTATAATCCTTGGTCTTGGAAAATAAGGAAAAATTAAATAAAATCTTCCTTATTTTCTTTGCCATGAAAAGGAAAATTTAATTAATTAAAAATAATTTCCTTTTCTTAAATCAAGTGGTCGGCCACCTCATAATCCCAAACAAGGAAAGTTTTAACAAGAATTAAAACTTCCTAATTTGTTTCCGGAAATTTTAAAATAAAAATTTCTCTAATAATTTATCCCTTCATGATTGGTTATCAAAGGAAATATATAAATTAAAATTTCTCTATTAAAACATGTGGATAATTTCTAAAAAGGAAAGTTTTCTTTAAAATTAAAATCTCCGTACAATCTATAAATAAGGAAAGATATCAAATCTTTTCTTAATCTTTTGTAGAAACTTATAAAAGGAAATATTTAATTTTAAACTCTCTTTTTAAATCAAGAACATGGTTAGAAAAAAGGAAAGTTTTATCAAAATTAAAATCTTCCTTTCAATCTACTAATAAGGAAAGATATCAAATCTTTTCTTAATCTTTTGTAGAAAGCTATAAAAGGAAAGATTTAAATTTTAAACTCTCTTTTAAAACCATGGAATCCACATAAGAAAAATTTTTAAAAATAAAATCCTTTTAATTTTATTGTGGCCGGCCTCCTAAGCTTGGAATCTAGCTAGGGCCGGCCACCACTTGGTTCATCCAAGGATTAACTTGGCCAGCCCCTCGCTTGGGCTCCAAGCAAGGCTTGGCCGACCACCTTAGGATGGGTATAAATTAAGGTGGGTATAGGTGGGTATAATACTTTATAAATAAGAGGCTACGATAGGGACCGAGAGGAGGAATTAGTTTTGGTCTTCCGATGAAATTAAGCTTCCCGTGTTCGCCCTAAACACCCAACTTAATTTCATTAATAATAATTCATACCACTAAAGAATTATTATTGAACTACCGCACCAATCCTAAATTACATTTTGGGCTCCTTCTTATCATGAGTGTGTTAATCTCCCTGTGTTTAAGATGTTTGATGTCCACTAATTAATTGAGTTACTGACAACTCACTTTAATTAATATCTTAGTCCAAGAGTAGTACCACTCAACCTTATTGTCGTATCGGACTAAGTCCACCTGCAGGGTTTAACATGACAATCCTTTTAAGCTCCTCTTAGGGACATTATCAACCTAGATTACTAGGACACAGTTTCCTTCTATAATCAATAACACACAATATAAATAATATCTTTTCCCAATTTATCGAGCCTATTCATTCATCGAGCTAAATCTCACCTTTTGATAAGTTAAAGAAATAAATACTAAATATATGTGTTTGTTATTATATTAGGATTAAGAGCACATACTTCAATAATAACTAAGGTCTTATTCTTTTATTAAATCAGTATAAAAAGAACTTACCTTAAATGATCTTACTCAATACACTTAGAGTGTACAAGTGTAATTTATCCGTCAAGATAAACTAATACCTAATTACACTACGACTATTCCAATGGTTTGTTCCTTTCCATCTCAGTCGTGAGCTACTGTTTATAATTTATAAGGAATTGATAACATGATCTTCTGTGTGTAACACCACACACCATGTTATCTACAATATAAATTAATCGAACAACTACACTTAACTTATAAATATAGATATTTGACCAATATGATTCTTATTTCTAAGTAAATGTTTATACAAAAAGCTAGGCTTTTAGTATACATTCCAATAATCTCCCACTTATACTAAAAGACTATACTGCCATATACCCTGCCATACATCTGATTCCCAACCCTTCAACATGCCCATCAAAAACTCTTGACTTAAGGGACTTAGTGAAAGGATCTCCTAGGTTATAATCTGATGTAATCTAAGCGACAAAAACTTCTCCTCGTTATACGATGTTTCGTATTGGGTGGTACTTACGTTCTATTGTGTTTACTTGCCTTATGAACTTATGGTTTCTTCGAGTTTGCTACTGCACCACTATTATTATAATAAATTGTAATAATTTTTGGGCAAACCAGAAATCATGTCTAAGTCCATTATGAAGTTTCTGAGCCATATAACTTCTATGGTCGCCTCAGAGGCTGCCACATACTCAGCTTCTATGGCGGAGTCCGGAAAAGCACCTATGCTTACTCCTCCATTGGTATGGCTTCATCTCCTAAAGTAAACACAAAACCACGAGGTTGACTTACTATTGCCCCTATCTGATTGAAAGTCAAAATCCGTGTAACCTTCAGGGAGCAAATTATCTACTTGATAAACCAGCATATAATCTCTAGTCCTTCTCAGGTACTTTAATATATGCTTAACAGCAGTCCAATGTCCCTGTCCAGGGTTACTTTTGATATTTGCTAACCATACCCACGGCAAAGCAGATATCCGGTCTCGTGCATAACATACATTAGGCTCCCGATAGCCAAAGCATAAAGAACTGTCTTCATGTCCTCTATCTCCTTTGATGTCTTCGGAGACATCTCTTTAGGTAAAGTTACTCCCTATCTAAAAGGTAGAAAACCTTTCTTGGAGTATTGCATGCTAAAACGAGCTAGGATTGTATCGATATATGAAGCCTGGGATAAGTACAACATTTTTTTCTTGTGATCCCTTTGATCCCAAGAATGTGTGCGTATTTTCCCAAGTCCTCCATATCGAATTTCTTGGATAACCATACCCTTACTTTCGACAACACTTTGATATTGTTTCCAACTATCAAAAATGTCATCTACGTATAGTACAAGAAATACCACCACGTTTCCATCACAGTTCCTTGCATACACAAGACTCTTCCGGTCACTCAATAAATCCATAGGTCTGAATTACTTTATTAAACCGGATGTCTCCAAGACCTTGAAGCTTTTCTTCAGTCCATAGATCGATTGAGCTTACATACATGATGCTCTTTGCCCTTTTCAATGAACCCCTCTGGTTGCTTTATATAGATGCTTTCTTCAAGACTTCCTTTAAGGAAAGCTGTCTTGTCATCTATTTGTCAAATCTCATAATCCATATGAGCAACAATAAATAAAAGAATCCGGATAGACTTAAGCATGACTACCGGTAAAAAGTTTCCCTTTTTCAACAAGCCTTGCTTTGAAAGTTTCAACCTTCCCGTCTGTCCTTTTTTTTCTATTGTGGTCCTAATGACTTTTACACCATTTAATTATTCTACAAGCTCCCAGACTTTATTAGAATACATATATTCTAATTCTGTATTCATTGCTCTTTGCCAAGATGCTGCATCTTTATCTTGGAGTGCTTCATCATATGTCCGGGAATCAGATTCATGTTCACTAGGGATCAAGTCCAAAGACTCTCCCAAAACATGAATCTTTCAGGTTGCCTAACAACCCTCCTACTACGACGAGGCACATTGTGCAATTGTGTATCATTTGTGATACGTGTTGTAGTTTCTTGTGATATTTCATCTTGTACAGTTGGTACTAGATTAGATGTGTCCTTTATTATTTCCTTAAGAACAAATTTACTTATGGACTTGTGGTTCATTACATAGTCCTCTTCTAAAAATCAGGCATTGGTGCTTACAATGACCTTCTGATTTTTAAGGACTATAAACCTCCTTTCATTTCTCTAGGATAACCCACAAACAAGTGAACTTCTGTCCAACTTATCAGTGTCTCCCTTCAGCACATGTGGTGGACTACCCTAAATTCGAATATGCTTTAGACTAGGCTTACGCCCATTCTACAATTTTATGGGAGCAGAGGGTTCTGACTTTAGAAGGTATTATGTTCACTTCCGTTTCTAGAGTATATCCTTAAAATGGATTTGGTAATTCTGAATAACTCATCATTGATCTAATCATTTCCATAAGAATCCTATACCTTCTTTCTGCCACACCTTTCTGTTACGGTGTACCAGGTGCAGTCAGTTGGGATTGAATCCCAACTTCTAATAAGTGACCCCTAAACTCACCTAAGAGGTACTCGCCACTACGATCTCACCGCAGTGTCTTGATACTTTTACCTTGATGTTTCTCCACATCAACCCTATACTTTTTGAACTCATCAAAGTACTTAGACTTGCGGCGCATCAAGTAAATGTTCCCGTATCTCGAATAGTCATCTATTCAAAACCACCTCTTGCCTGGATAGTCATAGGTCCACACAAATCAGAATGAACCAATTCCAACACTTCTTTGGCTCTATATCCCTTAGACTTAAAAGGCCTCCTGGTTATTTTTCCTTCCAAGTAAGACTTACTGGTTGGAAAATTTTCCACCACTAATGAACCCAAAAGTTCATTGGCTATTATCCTTTGAATCCTATTCAAGTCAATGTGACCTAGTCTTAGATGCCAAAGATATGATTGATTTATTTCCGAAGGTTACTTCCTCTTATTAGAGTTAAAAGATGTGTTATTAATTTTCATTTGTTGCATCGTGGGAGTTATTAGATTATAAATTATCAACCAACATACCAGAACAGATAACTTCTTGATAACAACTTTGTTATCAAAAGAGACAGAACATCAAGTTCTTTGAATAGTTTAGAAATTGAAATCAATTTCTTTCTAAACTTGGTATGTAAAGACAATTTCTTAAAATCCATGTTTTATTCCTACCAAAGGATAAACATCTCCCATAGCAACAACTGCTACTTTTGCAGCGGTGCCCATGTAGATGGTATTTTCCCTTTTATATAGTTATCAAGTTTTTTGGAACCCCTGTAATGAATTGTAGACATGATCAGTGGCTCCTCGTATCTACACACCAGGTACTGGTAGATAACACCACTAATCATGTTTCAACAACTAATGAATAAAATACTCCTATATTGCTCTCAGTTATGAGAGGATAGTCCATCTTAATGTCCAAGTTTTATTTCCAATCATTGGGACAACTAAGTCTATTCTATAGTATAACAACTAGGGGATTGACTAACATTTGAAATCCTAATAATCACAAAAATATTTGGTAAAGACCAACACCTAAAAATCCTCGTTAATTTTGTATGCCACGATAGTGTGGACGTATACAAAATCAAAAAGGAGATTTTATCTATTAATTATATTTCTCGTCAACCTAACTTTATGACAAATAAAATTAATAGTCGGTCTGTCTTTGATCAAATATTTGGTCAAAACTTTGAATTTGAAATAATATTGATTCCTCAAAACAATATCATTTAAATTCACCAACACCTCAAACACCGTGAATTTTGCATGCCACAATAGTGTGGACGTATACAAAATTGAACATTTGTAAGAGGAGGGTTATACCCATTAATAACCTTGTCATCCAATCTTTATGACAAATAAAATTCCCTCAAACACAGTGAATTTTATATGCCACGATAGTGTGGAAGTATACAAAATCTCAACATTTGTAAGAGGGGGTTTTAATTTTATTATCTTGTCAACCTATCTTTATGACATATTAATAGTTGGTTTTCCTTCAGTCACACAAATAATATCAGTGACTCCGATGGGGAGGATACTATTAAATGTACTTAAGTGTATACCATTACTTGATACTCAGTCCATTAAATAAGATTATGCCCCTTCCGATGGGGAAGATTACACGCTCTTAATTAATTTCGTATAACCATCCAAAATGGAAGTTTGATCTAGTGATCCGCAAACAAACTCATCCGATGGGGAGGAAGGTACTCAGAGCCAATGCGCAAGTTTGTTTGCATCATTTACAAACCAGTAATGGAGACCATGGAATTTATTAAAAAATCTCTCTCCCACTTAGTTATTTAAGGTGAGGAATTTTAACCTAGCAAGCACACATCACACACATCACAGTAAATAAAAGCAATAAATATGGAAATTAATTTCTCAACTATTATGGCTTCTTCCATCACCGTCCTTCGAGTGTTGCCAGCCCTAGGGTTCATGCCGTCGGGTCCATCGAGCTTCCTTTTCCGCTGCGCCTTTGGTCCTCCAATAGCACCACGCCTTGCAAGGATACGATCCGCGACAGAAAATAAAATTTTACATACATCGATCCTATATTCCATAAGGGAATGCACATCAAATCTAGATCGAAGATAAATGTAAAATCCTAGGACTCATATAGCTCCTGCTATATTAATTAAATATAATCATGCGCACACAATAAAATGCCCTTAACATGTTCAAGGGTCCAATCACACACAATAACCATAAGCCATAATAGTTGGAGCCTGCAACCATAGAGTTAGCACGCCCTACTATTATCCTGCCTAAATTATGTATGACATGTGCATAATGAAACTGAAAACCAAACACAAAGAGGCAAACATTAGCTCTGATACTAATTGTTGGTTGGTCCAAGAAAGATTGTACCGGTTCCACTGTACAAAATTTTGTACAAATGTCGAACCTTTCCTAACAACCTATTTTTTTCTTAAAAAATTAAATTCAGAATCACAAATGGGACTTAACATTATTGATTCCAAATTTAACTTATTTGTTCTTAATGGTTTAGACTTGGATCGCAAGCGGAACTTAACACTATTGATCCAAATTTACCTATGTTACAAATTCAATTAAATATTTATTTCGAAAATTGGCTCCCAGGTCAAACATGGCGAGGCACATGGCCTTCTTGGGTATGGGAGCATCCACCACTGCCTCGACAAAGCCTCTTAACGAAATTCAATATTTAATTACCTAAAATAACATTAGGTTTAACCAAAAAGAACAATCGAATCACAAGATCGAAAAAATAAAAAAAACACAAAAATCTAGAATCACTAGGCTCTTGTGTTTGGAATTCATACAAAGAAAACTAGTATGATGCAGAAAATAATTACTAGTTATACCTTTATTTGTAAGCAATAACCTCTTGATCTTCTACCATATTCCTCTTCTTATCTCGGACGTCGTGTGGGCGACGATCTACCGAGACGAGAACCTCCCAAGCTCCTTCTTCTCCAAGCTAGTTTCGACCACCACAAAAACTCCAAGAGATGTGATGTTCGACCACCACCACCAAGCTCCAAGGGATGCTAGAAACAAAGCCTCCTTTCTCTCCTTCTTCTCCAAGCAATATCCGGCCACCTTCCAAGCTTCAAAGAATGAAGAGTTTCGGCCAATGAGAAGAAAGAAAAAGAGAAGGGAAAACTTACAAGGGCCGACCACACTGCCAAGGAAGAGAGGGAGGAAAAATAGAATAGAGTTATTAGCCATGAAGCCACCCCTACCCCCTCTTTTATAATCCTTAGTCTTGGCAAATAAGGAAAAATTAAATAAAATCTTCCTTATTTTCTTTGCCATGAAAAGGAAAATTTAATTAATTAAAAATAATTTCCTTTTCTTAAATCAAGTGGTCGGCCACCTCATAATCCCAAACAAGGAAAGTTTTAACAAGAATTAAAACTTCCTAATTTGTTTCCGAAAATTTTAAAGTAAAAATTTCTCTAATAATTTATCCCTTCATGGTTGGTTATAAAAAGAAATATATAAATTAAAATTTCTCTATTAAAACATGTGGATGATTTCCAAAAAGGAAAGTTATCTTTAAAATTAAAATCTCCTTACAATCTACAAATAAGGAAAGATATCAAATCTTTTCTTAATCTTTTGTAGAAACTTATAAAAGGAAATATTTAATTTTAAACTCTATTTTTAAATCATGAACATTGTTATAAAAAAAGGAAAGTTTTATCAAAATTAAAATCTTCCTTTCAATATACAAATAAGGAAAGATATTAAATATTTTCTTAATCTTTTGTAGAAGTTATAAAAGGAAAGATTTAAATTTTAAACTCTCTTTTAAAACCATGGAATCCACATAAGAAAAATTTTAAAAAATAAAATCCTTTTAATTTTATTGTGGCCGACCACCTAAGCTTGGACTCAAGCTAGGGTCGGCCACCACTTGGTTCATCCAAGGATTAACTTGGTCGACCCCTTGCTTGGGATCCAAGAAAGGCTTGGCCGACCACCTTAGGATGGGTATAAAGGTGGGTATCGGTGGGTATAATACTTTATAAATAAGAGGCTACGATAGGAACTGAGAGGAGGAATTGGTTTTGGTCTTCCGATGAAATTAAGCTTTCCATGTTCGGCCCGAACACCCAACTTAATTTCATCAATAATAATTCATTCCACTAAAGAATTATTATTGAATTACCGCACCTGTAACGACCCGCCCTCTACTACTAGGCTGTAAGGCGAATCGCTACGGTTTTTGCTAAACTATACTGTGCGGAAAGCTGATCTAATTAAATTTTTCTACTAAACTGATCAAAACTTAATGCTCTGGGTGTACCTAGGAGTTGTACACTTGCTAGGGGAGACAACCTATGCCTCCCGAATGACCTGCTAGCTGTAATCAGGCATTTCAATCGATCCACAGATCGGTTGGGCTGTCGGATCGATCACGGAATCGATCCAGCTTGATACTGGCGCGGTAGAGGTCTCTGGATCGGTCGGCGGACCGATCCAAAAGCTTTCTCTTCTTCTTTCGCTTCTGTACGCACCTGGATCGGTCTGCCGACCGATCCAGGACCTTACTGATCGGTCGGACTGACCGATCAGCGAGCCTCCGTGCGTCTGCTGCGTTGGGCGCAGCTGGATCGGTCTACCGACCGATCCAGGGGCACCCTGATCGGTCGGTAGACCGATCAGTTCACCTCCGATGTTTCTGTTCGCCTCTGGATCGGTCGGCTGACCGATCCATGAGGATACAGTAGCATACTGTATCTGTCTGGATCGGTCGGCTGACCGATCCATTGGCACAACCAGGCCCTGATCGGTCTGAAGACCGATCAGAGTTCTGATTTCGAATCTGAACTCTGATTTCAGCCCCTGGGTTGTGCCAAGACTCCACCTATCAACTATCCCATGCATACTAACTATTCTAACAACATGCAATAACAATTTTAAACTTAAGCTAGAGTAAGGTTCACTGGTTCATGGCATTTTAAGTCACTAAACACATCTAACAATTGAAAGTGTATGAAGATAAAAATTTTGCTAAGGTTCTAATTGGTTAAACTTGCTAAGTCCCCTAAGGACCTTTGATTCCGGTTCCTGCCACACACACCATCTTTGCATTGCCCTCCAGCTTCCTCTGTTAGTCCATCTTTCCTTTACCTTTATCTGCAGTATAAGGAAAAGTAGAATCTGTAAGCTTAAAACTTAGTAAGAAACCATCTACCTCACAAAATCATGCATTCGATGCAGTATGCTTTTAAATCATGCTATTTGAAAATATGCACTGAACTTATTAAGACATGGTATACTGAAATCGTAAGGCGTAACATATAAGCATGACATAAGCACTGAATCATGGCATAGCAACCAAATAAACACTGAACTGAATATAAGCTAAACTAACTGAAACTAAATCTGTAACTGGAAACAAACTCAACTAGCATCACTGATTTTGAGTTTTGAAATCTAATACATAATAAGTGAAAATACTAAACATGCTGTTGGGCCTGGCAACTGTACTTGCTGTGCGCGCATCCCTACTAGACCCGGCGTTGCAAGTCCCGAATTTAGCAGGGTTGTCTAGGCTATCTGAACCTAGGGACGACTGTGGGAGTCCAACCCAATGGATATCTAATCCAGTACAGTGCCACTGAAAATAAAATACTGATATCTATAGCTAACTGATATAACATGTTGTTTCTAGGTTATCTGAACCTAGAGCTAGGTTGTCTGAACCTAGAGGCGACTGTGGGAGCCCACCCATTGGACCGTAGTCCCATACAGCTAAAATAAACTGATTTACTGTTTTAAACGCTTCTAATGCATTTAACTGTAGTATTAAAATGCCTAGGTTGCATTTTTACGGATCTGGTTATTTTATCGAACACTTAGTGTGCCCGAACTCTCCTCTTTATTAGGGAGACCACCTTTAGGCACCCGACAATGTCTACAACCCCAACTGAAGAGGGTAGGCGTGTCCGGCCCATCTAAAGGTGCTCAACTAAATCCCTAAATCTGAGAGGAGGGTTAAAACACCCTACATGTCAACAAAATCTGCATATTACAAATCTAATGCATAGAAAATCCCAAATGGAGCTATTATACTGCAGGTGAGGAGTTTCTTACCTCTTGATCGTAATTTCTTACGATTCTATTCGCTAGAGTTCCGGTGGAGATGCTCCTCTCGACGATCCGATCACGTCTTCGGGTTCCTCTCGCGGAGAAGAACCTCTTTCGTGTTGGAGTCGTCGCCGGAAGATAAACCTATGGACCCTTGCCTTGGTGTGCCGTGCGTGAGGAAGAGGAGAAGGGGTGTTCGGCGTTGAGGGTTTGGAGAAGGAAAGTGGCGTGAGGTTTTCGTGAGGAGGAATTGCCGAACCAACTTGAAAATAAACCAAACCCCAACTTAAGTTCTTATTTATATTAAGTGGGTACTAGGCCTAATTCTAATATAAATATAATTGATTCCTCTTTCTTTCAGCACGGCCCTGCTGGGTTCACCGGTTACTAAACTTACTCGTAAACCATAGGTCTCGGGTTCGATTCCCGCCTAAGCTATTTTACGGTTCTAATTATTTTTGCTACTTCCGCTACTCGGAAAATTCCGGAAAAATATCTAAAAATTCCAGAAAAATCATACTATATTTCTAAAACACGTTTGGGAATTTTTCGGGCTTTACAATCCCCCATACCTTATAAAAAGTTCATCCCCGAACTTAAAACAATTCTGGGTACTTCTGTCTCATGCTGGCCTCTGTCTCTCAAGTCGCCTCTGCTGCTGTGTGATTTTGCCAGCTGACTTTGACTAATGGTACTTCCTTGTTCCGTAATTTCTTTACTGCTCGGTCTATTATCTGATAGGCCAACTGTCATAGCTGAGATCATCACGGACCTGTACCAACTGGGGCTCAATCACCTGGGTGGCGTCTAGAATATGCTTCTTCAGCATGGAGACATGAAATACGTTGTGGACGGCTGACATCTCCTGAGGTAGCTCTAGCTCATATGCTACCTTGCCCACTCTCTTCGTGATAAGGTATGGTCCCACATATCTGGGAGCTAGCTTGCCCTTCTTCCCAAAACGCATGACTCCCTTCATGGGAGCTACTCTGAGGAAAACTGTATCCCCAACTGAAAACTCTAGGGGTCTGCGTCGTGTATCAGCATAGCTCTTCTGACGACTCTGTGCTGTCTCTATCCTCTGGCGAATCTGCTGTATGGCTGCTGTGGTATCTGCCACTAGATCTGTCTGAAGCTCTAGCTCCTTCTGTTCACCACTCTCATACCAGCAGATTGGTGATCTGCACCTCCGCCCATAGAGTGCCTCATAAGGTGCCATGCTGATAGTGGCCTGATAACTGTTTTTGTATGCAAATTCTACTAGACTCAGATATTTGCACCAACTTCCCTTGAAATCTAGGGCACAAGCTCGGAGCATATCTTTGAGTACCTGATTTACTCGCTCTGTCTGACCATCTGTCTGAGGATGGAAGGCTGTGCTGAATTTCAATTTGGTGCCCAATGCTGACTGAACACACTCCCAGAAGTGTGATGTGAATCTGCTGTCTCTGTCTGAAATGATGGTTCGTGGGACTCCATGTAGTCTGACGATCTCCTGAAGATACAACTGAGCTAGCTTCTCCATGGAGTAGGATATCTTGATAGCTAAAAAGTGGGCTGATTTAGTCAACCTGTCGACTATTACCCAGATGGCATCAAAACCATTCGTGGTTCTGGGTAGCCCCACTATGAAGTCCATCGAGATATCCTCCCACTTCCATTCTGGAATCTGTATAGGCTGCAGAACTCCTCCTGGTCGCTGATGTTCTGCCTTGACCCTCTGACAGGTGAGGCAGATGCTAACATATCTGGCGATGTCTCGCTTCATCCCGGCCACCAAAAGCGTTTCTTGGTCTTGATACATTTTGGTGGCCTGGATGCATCGCATAGGGAGTCCTGTGAGCCTCATCTAAAATCTGTCTCCGTAGCTCCTCCTGATCTGGAACACAGAGTCTGTCACCAAAGTACAACACCCGCTATCGGACACTCTGAATTCTCTACTTTCTGATTCTGTTAGCCCTTGCTTGATTTTCTGAATTTCAGGGTCCTGATCCTGAGCTGACTGAATATCACCAAGCAAGGTAGACTCTAAGGTCATAGTAGAGAGCTGTCCGACGATGAGTTCGAGACCAAAATCCGCGATCTCCTTCTGTAGGGGGTGACATGGCTGCTAGAGATAATAAGGTAGCGCTTTATGCTAAGTGCATCTGCTACCCTATTCGCTTTCCCCGGTGGTAGAGGATGTCTATGTCATAATCTTTGACTAGCTCTAGCCACTGTGTCGCATATTCAGATCCTTCGAGTGAAGAAGTACTTGAGACTCGATGATCTACACTCTGCGCTGAGCTCCATACAAGTAATGTCTCCAAATTTTGAGGCAAAACTACTGCTGCAAGCTCAAGATCATGAGTAGGGTAGTTCTTCTCATAATCCTTGAGTTGTGGAGGCATAGGCGATTACCTTGCCATCTTACATCAGCGCTCCTAATCCCAATTTAGAGCGTCACTATATATATCGTATGCGTATTTTACGGCGGTCGAATAGGTGCACTAGTCAATCTCCTCTTGAGTTCACTGAAGCTGTTCTCGTCCTTTGAAATTTCTTATTCTTCTGGTGAGACTTCGTGGGGAGGCTATCCTGGAGAAGTCCTCTACAAACTTTCTGTAATATCCTGCTAATCCCGAAAGCGCCTGATCTCGCTGGCGTTCCTAGGTCTTCTATCTTGCTGGGATCTACCATAATACCATCCTTTGAGATTACGTGACCCAGGAAGGACACCTGATTTAGCCAAAACTCACATTTCGTGAACTTGGCGTATAGCTGGTTCTGCTGAAGGGTCTGCAATACTAGTTTCAGGTGCTCTGAGTGTTCTTCCTGAGTTCCTGAGTAGATAAGAATGTCATCGATAAACACAATAACAAACTTATCTAAATACTCCCTGAATACCCTGTTCATGAGATCCATGAATGTAGCTGGAGCATTTGTCACGCCAAAAGGCATGACTACGAACTCGTAATGTCCGTATCTGGTCCTGAATGCTGTCTTCGGTATATCACCCTCCTTGACTCTGACTTGGTGATATCCTGATCTGAGGTCAATTTTTGAGAACACTGCTGCTCCCTTTAATTGGTCGAACAGGTCATCTATTCTGGGAAGAGGATACCTGTTCTTGATCGTGACCTAATTCAGTGCTCTGTAGTCTATACATAGCCGCATGCTTCCATCCTTCTTCTTCACGAATAGCACAGGCGCTCCCCATGGTGAGTGACTAGGGCGTATGAAGCCCTTGTCAAGTAGCTCCTGTAGCTGCTCATGAAGTTCCTTCAGTTCTGCTGGAGCCATGCGGTAGGGCGCTTTGGAAATAGGATTGGTGCCGGAGAAGAGCTCTATCTCAAATTCAATCTCCCTGACTGGTGCTAGGCCTGGTAACTCTTCAGGGAAGACTGCTAGGTAGTCACATACAACTCGGACCTCTGCTAGCTGTTGGTCCTCGTCCTGGCTGGTATTGACTATATGTGCTAGGTACCCCGTACATCCCGAATCCATCAACTTCTGTGCCTTCATAGCTGAGAGAAATTTTCTGGCTTTTCTCTTTGGTTCTCCGATGTACTCGAACTGTGCTTCTGCTTCGGGTTGGAATACGACTTTCTGTTTACGGCACTCTATGGAAGCACCGTATCTGATCAGGAAGTCCATTCCAAGGATGACGTCGTAGTCAGTCATTTCCAGCAGGATCAGATCACAAAAGAGTTCCCGGTCTGCTATAATGACTGGCACTGCTCTGAGCCAGTGCGTTGATATCATGACCTCTCCTGAAGGTAGTGCCGTCAGAAACTGACCACTGAGTACCTCTGGGGGTATCTCTAATTTCTCGGAGAACATCCTGGCTATATATGAATGGGTTGCCCCAGTATCAAATAGAACAGTAGCACTATACTGAAAAATGCTAATCTGACCTGTGACGACTGTCGAGGCATTTGCTACGTCCTCTCTGGTGAGTGAGTAGATCCTCGCATTCGCCATAGCTGGAGGGGCTTCTAATCGGCCCTGGCTGATAAGTGGACCTTCTAGAGCGGCCTGCATCTGATGTAACTGAGCTGGCTGGCCTGCATACTGAATCTGTTGTGGCTGAGGAAGACCGGTCTTGTTCGGGCACTGTTTGGCCATGTGCCCTTCTTGTCCACATTCAAAGCATCCTCGTGTGCCCTTGCGACAAACCCCTGGGTGGAATTTCCCACAAGTGGCACACTTTGGATAACTGGGTCGTTTGCTAGATGGTCCTCCTTTTGAGTCACTCCCTGATTTGCGCTTGCTGTTGGAGTTCCCCTTCCAGTTAGAGCTGTGGCCTTGCTGTTTTTGAGTGTGAGAGTTTCCTTGGCCCTTGGACTCTGAGGAGACTTGCCTCTGCTGCTTTATGCTGTTCTGGTAATGCTCTGTGGTCAAGGCACTGCTCACCAATTCCTCTGTGGTTTGTGGCCTATGTATGCCACCAGCCACGTTTACTGCTATTTCTGGCCTCAGCATCTTGAGCATCAACCTGATCTGTTCCTTTTCTATGCTGACCAGCTCTGGGCACAGACGAGCCAACCTGTTGAATTTCTTCACGGCTTCCTCAACTGATAGGTTGCCCTGACGAAACTCAGTGAACTCGTCATAGTGGCGGTTTGTAACCCGCATATGAAAGAACTCCTCAAAGAATTCCTTCTCAAAGTCAGCCCATGTCATCTGGTTCACTGGGCGCTTCATTCTGATTCTTTCCCACCACATGCGTGCGTCTCCTGTCAGGCAGAAGGAGGCACACTTCACCTTCTCGTGTTCTGGCCAGTCCAGAAGCTCCATCGTACTCTCCAGTGTTTTGAACCAGGCTTGTGCATCCCATGGTTCACTAGCGCCTGAGAAGTTCTCTGGCTTGACTCACTGCCACTGGATCAGATAGGCTTCCTTTCTTGGCTCAGCTGCTGGGGCTACTGGTGCTGGTGCTGTAGGCTGAGCTGGTGGAACCTCTAGGACTACCGGAGTTGTCAAATTCGGTTCCGGGGTGACTGTGGGGGTATTCTACTGATTAGCCTTTAAGGTGGCTATTTCCTGTTGCTGTTCAGCTAGTTGCTGCTGTAACTGAGCCACTAATGCTGTAAGGTCTAGAGGAGGCACTGAACTGCCTGTCTCTTGCTGGGGCTCAGTAGCTAGTGCCCTTCTAGCTGGGCGTCCTCGTGCCATTTCTAAAGACATAGAGAACATATGTATAACTAATACTATCACAGTTCTATAATCACTGATATCATGTTCAAAGACTATCTCATACAGGCAGGAAGTAGGCATATAACATGAACTGTAACTAGAAAGCAATAACAATAAGGAGAGTAGAGGTATTCTTACTTGGAAGCTGCATGTACAATGCTGATGTGTGTGTAGGAAGTATGGAACACTGCTCTGATACCACTCTGTAATGACCCGCCCTCTACTACTAGGCTGTAAGGCGAATCGCTACGGTTTTAGCTAAACTATACTATGCGGAAAGCTGATCTAATTAAATTTTTCTACTAAACTGATCAAAACTTAATGCTCTGGGTGTACCTAGGAGTTGTACACTTGCTAGGGGAGACAACCTATGCCTCCCGAATGACCTGCTAGCTGTAATCAGGCATTTCAATCGATCCACAGATCGGTTAGGCTGTCGGATCGATCACGGAATCGATCCAGCTTGATACTGGCGCGGTAGAGGTCTCTGGATCGGTCGGCGGACCGATCCAAAAGCTTTCTCTTCTTCTTTCGCTTCTGTACGCACCTGGATCGGTCTGCCGACCGATCCAGGAACTTACTGATCGGTCGGACTGACCGATCAGCGAGCCTCCGTGCGTCTGCTGCGTTGGGCGCAGCTGGATCGGTCTACCGACCGATCCAGGGGCACCCTGATCGGTCGGTAGACCGATCAGTTCACCTCCGATGTTTCTGTTCGCCTCTGGATCGGTCGGCTGACCGATCCATGAGGATACAGTAGCATACTGTATTTGTCTGGATCGGTCGGCTGACCGATCCATTGGCACAACCAGGCACTGATCGGTCTGAAGACCGATCAGAGTTCTGATTTCGAATCTGAACTCTGATTTCAGCCCCTGGGTTGTGCCAAGACTCCACCTATCAACTATCCCATGCATAATAACTATTCTAACAACATGCAATAACAATTTTAAACTTAAGCTAGAGTAAGGTTCACTGGTTCATGGCATTTTAAGTCACTAAACACATCTAACAATTGAAAGTGTATGAAGATAAAAATTTTGCTAAGGTTCTAATTGGTTAAACTTGCTAAGTCCCCTAAGGACCTTTGATTCCGGTTCCTGCCACACACACCATCTTTGTATTGCCCTCCAGCTTCCTCTGTTAGTCCATCTTTCCTTTACCTTTATCTGCAGTATAAGGAAAAGTAGAATCTGTAAGCTTAAAGCTTAGTAAGAAACCATCTACCTCATAAAATCATGCATTCGATGCAGTATGCTTTTAAATCGTGCTATTTGAAAATATGCACTGAACTTACTAAGACATGGTATTCTGAAATCATAAGGCATAACATATAAGCATGGCATAAGCACTGAATCATGGCATAGCAACCAAATAAACACTGAACTGAATATAAGCTAAACTAACTGAAACTAAATCTGTAACTGGAAACAAACTCAACTAGCATCACTGATTTTGAGTTTTGAAATCTAATACATAATAAGTGAAAATACTAAACATGCTGTTGGGCCCGACAACTCTGTGCGCGCATCCCTACTAGACCCGGGGTTGCAAGTCCCGAATTTAGCAGGGTTGTCTAGGCTATCTGAACCTAGGGACGACTGTGGGAGTCCAACCCAATGGATATCTAATCCAGTACAGTGCCACTGAAAATAAAATACTGATATCTATAGCTAACTGATATAACATGTTGTTTCTAGGTTATCTGAACCTAGAGCTAGGTTGTCTGAACCTAGAGGCGACTGTGGGAGCCCACCCATTGGACCGTAGTCCCATACAGCTAAAATAAACTGATTTACTGTTTTAAACGCTTCTAATGCATTTAACTGTAGTATTAAAATGCCTAGGTTGCATTTTTACGGATCTGGTTATTTTATCGAACACTTAGTGTGCCCCAATTCTCCTCTTTATTAGGGAGACCACCTTTAGGCACCCGACAACGTCTACAACCCCAACTAAAGAGGGTAGGCGTGTCCGGCCCATCTAAAGGTGCTCAACTAAATCCCTAAATCTGAGAGGAGGGTTAAAACACCCTACATGTCAACAAAATCTGCATATTACAAATCTAATGCATAGAAAATCCCAAATGGAGCTATTATACTGCAGGTGAGGAGTTTCTTACCTCTTGATCGTAATTTCTTACGATTCTATTCGCTAGAGTTCCGGTGGAGATGCTCCTCTCGACGATCCGATCACGTCTTCGCGTTCCTCTCGCGGAGAAGAACCTCTTTCGTGTTGGAGTCATCGCCGGAAGATAAACCTATGGACCCTTGCCTTGGTGTGCCGTGCGTGAGGAAGAGGAGAAGGGGTGTTCGGCGTTGAGGGTTTGGAGAGGGAAAGTGGCGTGAGGTTTTCGTGAGGAGGAATTGCCGAACCAACTTGAAAATAAACCAAACCCCAACTTAAGTTCTTATTTATATTAAGTGGGTACTAGGCCTAATTCTAATATAAATATAATTGATTCCTCTTTCTTTCAGCACGACCCTGCTGGGTTCACCGGTTACTAAACTTACCCGTAAACCATAGGTCTCAGGTTCGATTCCCGCCTAAGCTATTTTACGGTTCTAATTATTTTTGCTACTTCCGCTACTCGGAAAATTCCGGAAAAATATCTAAAAATTCCAGAAAAATCATACTATATTTCTAAAACACGTTTGGGAATTTTTCGGGCTTTACAGTACCAATCCCAAATTAGATTTTGGGCTCCTTCTTATCATGAGTGTGTTAATCTCCCTGTGTTTAAGATGTCGGATGCCCACTAATTAATTGAGTTACTGACAACTTACTTTAATTAATATCTTAGTACAAGAGTAGTACCACTCAACCTTATTGTCGTGTCGGACTAAGTCCACCTGCAGGGTTTAACATGACAATCCTTATGAGCTCCTCTTGGGGACATTCTCAACCTAGATTACTAGGACATAGTTTCCTTCTATAATCAACAACACATACTATAAGTGATATCATTTCACAACTTATCGGACTTATTGATTTAACGAACTAAATCTCACCCATTGATAAGTCAAAGAAATAAATATCAAATATATGTGCTTGTTATTATACTAGGATTAAGAGCACAAACTTCCATAATAACTGAGGTCTTTGTTCCTTTATAAAGTCAGTATAAAAAGAACTTACCTTAAATGGTCCTACTCAATACACTTAGAGTGTACTAGTGTAATTTATCAATCAAGATAAACTAATACCTAATTACACTACGACTATTCCAGTGGTTTGTTTCTTTCCATCTCAGTCGTGAGCTACTGTTTATAATTTATAAGGAATTGATAACATGATCTTCTGTGTGTGACACCACACACCATGTTATCTACAATATAAATTAATCGAACAACTACACTTAACTTATAAATGTAGATATTTGACCAATATGATTCTTATTTCTAAGTAAATGTTTATACAAAAAGCTAGGCTTTTACTTAATTGTTTTTACTAAAGCTAGGCTTTTAGTAAGATGTAGGCTCGTTGAGATCAACTAGCATTACATCACCGTTGTCAGACAAGAGAAAAGAATATCTCTCAGGTTGATGACGGGTCCTATTATATCTATGTAGAGCTTGTGCTACTTTAACATGTTGTTGTTCTACAACTTCTTGTGGTGTAACAAAATCCTGATCCACAACATTTTATGGTACCTGTTCAATTTCCATCAAAGCGTCGGTGCTAGTTTGTAGATCTTGAATTTATTCAAGATCGACTTCACTCCCACTAGTTTTTCTAGAAATAAATTCCTTTCTAGAAATACACCAGTTCTAGCAACAAACACCTTGCCTTGTGTATGATTATAGAAGTAATATCCCTTTGTTTCCTTGGGATATCGAACGAAATAACACTTGTCTAATTTGGGTCATAGTTTATCTGAGACTTGTCATCTAACGTAAGCCTTACAACCCTAAATCTTCATAAAAGACATCTTGGGAATCTTCCCTATCTATATTGTATATAGTGTCTTTATGATAGCCTTGGATGGAACTCGGTTAAGTTTGAAAGTAGCTATCTCTAGAGCATATCCCCAAAAGGAAGTACGAAGATCTGTATGACTCATCATCAATCGTACCATATCTAATAAAGTACCGTTCCTCCTTTCTAATACACTATTCCATTGTAGTGTTCCAGGTGGCTTGAGTTGAGATATGATCCCACACTCAACTAGATGGTCATGAAACTCTTGGCTAAGGTATTCCCCACCTCGATTTGATCGAAGAATCTTAATACTCTTACCAAGTTGGTTTTGTACTTCATTCTTGAATTCTTTAAACTTTTTAAAGGATTCTAACTTGTGTCTCATCAGATACACATAGCCATATCTATTGAAATCATCAATGAAGGTAATAAAGTAATAATAGCCTCCTCTAGCTGCTATTCTGAAAGGGCCACATACATTAGTATGTATGAGTCCTAACAGATCATTAGTCCTTTCTCCATGTCCACTAAATGGAGTCTTTATCATCTTGCCTTAAAGACAAGATTCGCATGCCTCGTATGATTCAAAATCAAATGTGTCCAAAAGTTCATCATTATGGAGTTGGGATATGCGACTCTCATTTATGTGATCCAAGCGACAATGGTAGAGGTATGTTTTGTTCAAATCATTAGATTTGAATCATTTGGTATTTAGGTTATAGATTGGGTTTTCTAAGTCTAGAGCGTAGAGGCCATTCATAAGCGGTGCACTATAATAGAACATATTATTGAAATAAATGGAACAACATTTGTCCTTTATTACAAATGAAAAACCTTTCTTATTCAAACAAGAAATAGAGATAATGTTCTTTGTCAAAGAGGGCACATAATAGTACTCTTCTAGTTCTAAAACAAGCCTAGTGGGAAAAGATAAGGAATATGTTCCTACAGTGACAGCATCAACTCTTGCACCATTACCTACTCGTAGGTTCACTTCGCCCTTTGCCAACGCTCTACTATTTCTCAGCCCCTGCATATTAGTACAAATGTGAGATGCACATCCGGTATCTAATACCCATAAAAAAGAAATAGATAGATTAACTTCTATAACATATATACCTCAGGCAAAAGTCTCTCTTATATTCCATTTCAGTTCCTCTAGGTATACCTTGCAGTTCCTCTTCTAGTGTCCGGTCTCACCGCAGTGGAAGCAGGTTCCTTCCTTAGCAACCCCACCTTTGGGTTTCAGTGCATGAGTCTTGCCCTTTCCTTTGGCTTGGGTCTTACCCTTACCTTTAGGCTTTCACTTGCCTTTGTCCTTAGACACCATCAAAATGGTACTAGACTTTGCTTCTTAAGGTTGAGTTCAGTAGTTCTCAACATGCTCAACATCTCAGGTAGTGGTTTGTCAATTTCATTCATATTGTAGTTCATGACAAATTGACTATAGCTATTGGGTAATGACAGCAAGATAAGATCAGTGGCCAATTCCTAGCCTAGTGGAAACCCTAATCGTTGTAGGTTTTCTACATATCCAATCATTTTGAGTACATATGGCCCTATGGGACTTCCTTCTTGCATTCTGCATTGAAACAGTGCTTTAGAGATCTTAAATCTCTCATGCCTTGCTTGTCCTTGATATAGTTGTCTAAGATGTTCAACCATATCATAAGCATCCCTGTTCTCATGTTGCTTTTGAAGCTCAGAGTTCATGGTGGCGAGCATAAGGCATGATATTGTTTGCGCTACTCGAAATCCTGTTCTGTTTCCCCTGTATAAAAATTTATGCAAGCACAGAACTTTTCCTAGCAACCCATGTGCTTTTCAGAAGTTAAACTTGGATTACAAATGAAACTTAATATTATTAATCCAAGTTTAACTCATGTCTTCATCAGAAGTTAAACCATATTATAGAAGTTGATTAAATATCTATTTCAAGGATTGGCTTTCAGGTCGTTGGCGAGGCACTCGACCTTCTTGGGCATGGGATCATCCACCACTTTCTAGTCAAAGCCTTTCAAAGAAATTGAATATTTAAACTCCTTACAGTAATCCCTAGGTTAAACTACAGAGACCTCAATCAAAGCACAAGATCGCCAGCCTCTTGTGTTAATACTTCAGGATCCATACAAAGGAAAAATAATCTAGTACATAATGGAAACAATTAACTATTTATACCTTTCTTTGTAGCTTAAAGACCTCTTAATCTTCTGTTATATTCCTCTCCTCCTCTTGGACGTCATGTGGGCGACGATCTACCAAGATGCAAAAACCACCCAAGTCCTTCTTTCTTCCAAGACTTTTGGGCACCAAGGGATCAAAGCTAGGAACACCACCTCTTGTTCTTCTTTCTTCCTTGCAGTCTGCCAGCCACAAGATGGTTGAAGCCTCTTGATGCCACCGACCTTAGGTGAGAAAGCAAGGGGAGAACAAAAATATGAGGGGGTCGACCACAAGGAGAATAGAAGAGGAATATAAATTGTGTAGATGATTATTTCCTCTAAGGCACCATCTATCCTCTTTTATAATCCTTGGTAATGGATAAAAGGAAAGATTTTAATAACAATTAAAATCTCTCTTTTAAATTTCCTATTGTAGATGACTACAAAAGGAAAGTTTTAAAATTAAAAATCTATCTTTTAAACATTGTAGATGGCTACAAAAAGGAAAGATTTTTAAAATTAAAACCTCTCTTTTAAATCATGGTTACAAAAAGGAAAGTTTTAACAAAATAAAATCTCTCTTTTAAACCATTGTAGATGGCTACAAAAGGAAAGATTTTTAAATTTAAAACTCTCTTTTAAAACCATGTGGATGACTTCAAAAAAAGGAAGTTTTTAAAATTTAAAATCTCCCTTTTAAAATATTGTAGATGACTATAAAAAGAAAGATTTAAAAAATTAAAAACATACTTTTAAACCCATCTTGGTTGGCCCCTTGCTTGGGCACCAAGCAAGGATGTGACCGACCATAAGGATGACTTGGGTGGATGCGAGTCTTTATACATAGAGGCTACAACATGGACCTAGAGAAGGAATTGTTTTTGGCCTCTTGATGAGCTTGAGCTTCCTGTGTTCGACCCGAACACCCAACTCAAGTTCATCAATAATAACTCATACTACTAAAAAGTTATTATTGAACTACTACACCAATCCCACATTATATTATGGGCTCCTTCTTATCATGAGTGTGTTAATATCCCTATGTTTAAGATATCGAATGCCCATTAATTAAATGAGTTACTGACAACTCACTTAATTAACATCTAACTCAAAGAGTAGTGCCACTCAACTTCATTATCATGTTGGAACTAAGTCCACCTGCAGGGTATTTACATGACAATTCTTATGAGCTCCTCAAGGGGACATCATCATCCTAATAAATAGGATACAATTTTCTTCTATAATCAACAACATACAATATAAATAATATTATTTCCCAACTTATCAGGCCTATTGATTTAACGAATAAATCTCACCCTTTGATAAATTAAAGAAATAAATACTAAGTGCATGTGCTTGTTATTATATCATGATTAAGAGTACGCACATCCATAATAATAGAGGTTCTGTTCTTTTATGCAGTCAGTATAAAAGAAACAACCTCAAATGGTCCTTCTCTATACACACTTAGTGTACTAGTGTAATTTTATAGTCAAGATAAATTAGTACCAAATTACAGTACAACTATTCCAATGGTTTGTCCCAATCCATCTTGGTTGTGAGCTTCTATTTATAATTTATAAGGAACTGATAACATGATCTTCTATGTGACACCACACACCATGTTATCTAAAATATAAATTAAATGGACAACTACATTTAACTAAATCCAGACATTTGACCAATGCGATTCTGATTTCAAAATAAATGTTTATACAAAGGCTAGGCTTTTAATATACATTCTAACAATCTCCCACTTATACTAAACGGCTATGCTGCCATATATGTTGCCATACATCTGATCCCCATCCCCTCAACATGCCGATCAAAAGATCTCGCCGGAAGGGCCTTAGTGAAAGGATCTGCCAGGTTATCTTCTGATGCAATCTTGGCGACAACAACATCTCCTCACTTTACGATGTCTCGTATCAGATGGTACTTGCGCTCAATGTGTTTACTTGCCTTATGGGCTCGTGGTTCCTTCGAGTTTTCTACTGCACCACTATTATCACAATAAATTGTGATAATTTTGGGCAAACCAGGAATCACATCTAAGTCCATCAAGAAGTTTTTAAGCCATACAACTTCTTTGGCTGCCTCAGAGGCTGCCACATACTCATCTTCCATGGTGGAGTCCGAAACACATTTCTTCTTAACACTCCTCCATGCTATGGCTCCACCTCTCAAAGTAAACACATACCCTGAGGTCGACTTACTATTGTCCCTATCTGATTGGAAATCTGAATCCATGTAACCCATAGGGAGCAAATCATCTGCCTGGTCAACTAGCATATAATCTCTAGTCCTTTTCAGGTACTTTAATATATGCTTTATGGCAACCCAATGCCCTTGTCTTGGGTTACTTTGATATCTGCTAACCATGCCCACGGTAAAATAGATATCCGATCTCGTACATAGCATCGCATACATTAGGCTTCCTACAGCCGAAGCATAAGGAGCTGTCTTCATGTCCTCTATTCCCTTTGATGTTTTAGGAGACATCTCTTTAGATAAAGGTACTCCATGCCGAAAAGGTAAAAAAACCTTTCTTGGAGTTTTGCATGCTAAAATGAGATAGAATAGTATCGATGTATGAAGTTTGGGATAAACACAACATTCTTATCTTGCGATCCCTTATTATTATTTTGATCTCAAGAATATATCCACATTCTCCCAAATCCTTCATATCAAACTGCTTGGACAACCATACCCTTACGTCTGACAACACTTTGACATTGTTGCCAATGAGCAAAATGTCATCTACGTATAGTACAAGAAATACCACCACGTTTTCATCACTCTTCTTGTATACACAAGACTCATCTGGACACTGAATAAATCTATAAGAGTGGATCACTTCATTAAACCGGATGTTCCAAGATCTTGAAGCTTGCTTCAGTCCATAGATAGACCGATTGAGCTTACATTCAAGATACTCTTTGCCCTTCGCAATGAATCCCTCTAGTTGCTTCATATGGATATTTTCTTCAAGACTTCCATTAAGGAAAGATATCTTGACATCCATTTGCCAAATCTCATAATCCATATGTGCGGCAATAGATAAAAGAATCTGGATAGACTTAAGCATGGCTACCGATGAAAATGTTTCTTAATAATCGATTCCCTCTTTCTGAGTATACCCTTTTGCAACAAGCCTTGCTTTGAAGGTTTCCACCTTTCCATCTGTCCCTCTTTTTCTTTTGTAGATCCATTTACATCCAATGGCTTTTACATTATTTGTTGGTTCTACAAGCTCCCAGAGTACATAGATTCTATTTCAGAGTTCATTGCACTTTGCCAAGATGCTGCATCTTTATCTTGGAGTGCTTCATCATATGTCCAGGGATCAGGTTCATGTTCACCAAGGATCAAGTCCGAAAATTCTCCTAAAAACATGAATCTATCAGGTTGCCTAACAACCCTACCACTACGACGAGGCACTACTTGTAATTGTGCATCATTTGTGGCATGTGTTGCAGTTTCTTGTGGTATCTCATCTTGTACCGTTGGTACTAAAGTAGACGTGTCTTCTCTTATTTCCTCAAGAACAATTTTACTCATGGGCTTGTGGTTCATTACATAGTCCTCTTCTAAAAATCAGGCATTGGTGCTAACAATGACCTTCTGATCTTTAGGACTATAAAATAAACGACCTTTCATTCCTTTAGGATAACCCACAAACAAGCGAACTTCTGTACGTGATTCCAAATTATCAGCATCTCCCTCCAACACATATGTTGGACTACCCCAAATCTGAATATGTTTTAGACTAGGTTTACGTCCATTCCACAATTCTATGGGAATAGAGGTTACTGACTTAGAAGGTAACAAGTTCAGAATGTACACTTCCATTTCCAGAGAATATTCTCAAAATGAATTTGGTAATTCTGAATAAGTCATCATTGATCTAACTATTTCCATAAGAGTCCTATTCCTTCATTCTGCCACATCATTCTGTTGGGGTGTACCAGGTGTAGACAATTGGGATTGAATCCCAGACTCTAATAAGTAACTCCTAAACTCTCCTAAGAGGTACTCGCCACCACGATCAGACCGTAGTGTCTTGATACCTTTACCATGACGTTTCTCCACATCAGCCTTGTATTCTTTGAACTTATCAAAGCACTCAGACTTGTGGCACATCAAGTAAATATACCCGTATCTCGAATAGTCATCTATAAAAGAGACAAAATATTCGAACCCACCTCTTGCCTGGATAGTCTTAGGTCCACATAAATCAGAATGAACCAATTCCAACACATCTTTGGCTCTATACCCCTTGGCCTTAAAAGATCTCTTGGTCATTTTCCCTTCCAAGCAAGATTCGTAGGTTGGAAAATTTTCCACCACTAATGAACCGAAAGGTCCATCGACTATTAGCCTTTGAATCCTACTCAAGTTAATATGACCAAGTCTTAGATGCCAAAGATATGTTTGGTTTATTTCTGAAGGTTGCTTTCTCTTATTAGAATTAGAAGATGTGTTATTAATTTCCATTTGTTGTATCGTGCGAGTTATTGGATTTAGAGTATACAAATTGTCAACCAACGTACCAGAACAGATAACTACCCTATTTTTCTTGACAACTACTTTTTCATCAAAAGAAACATAATATCCATCCATAAATAGTTTAGAAACTGAAATCAAGTTGTTTCTAAAACATGGTATGTAAAGACAATTTCTCAAAATCAATGTTTTATTTCTATCAAAAGATAAATAAACATCTCCCACTATAACAGCCGCCACTTTTGTAGCATTGCCCATGTATACAGTAATCTCCCCTTCATGTAGTCGTCGAGTTTCCTGGAACCGTTGCAATGAATTGCAGACATGATCAGTGTCTCCCATATCAACACATCAGGTATCGGTAGATAACACCACTAAACATGTTTCAACCACTAGAAAATAAGATATACCTTTATTGTTCTCCTTTCTGCGAGGACAGTCCACTTTCCAATGTCCAGACTGCTTGCATGTGAAGCACTTACCCTTCGGTTTCTTCACACCTGCATGCGGCCTAGTCCCTAGAGATCGATTCACTTTCTTTGCTGAACCAACTTGTTTCTTTTCTTCTTTCTACCTTTCGGCTTAGAAGCAGAAACATTTTCAGCAATGTGAATTTGAGAACTTTGATGAAATAGCCCTTCTGCTGCTTGAAATTCTGTCAGAAGTTCCGCCAATGAATAAACCCTTTTGTTCATGTTGTAGTTCAGGCAGAACTGCTCAAAACTTTTAGGCAGCGTTTGGAGAAGGATGTCGACCTGGGTTTCCCCATCGATTTCTGCTCCAAGGACTTCCATCTCATTTAAAAGAGCTATCATTTTGAGGATATGATCCCTTACGGGTGTCCCCTTAGTCATGGTGGTCATCATCAAGTTTCTCATAGCCTCCTGCCTAGCACCCCGATTCTGGTGTCCGAAGAGTTCCTTGAGATTGCGCATCATGTTATAAGCGGTAGGCCTGATGTTTATGTTGCAGCACATTTGACATAGAAGCCAAAATGTAACACCGCACCATCTCATCTGCCCAGACCTATTTCTTATGATACTTAATCTCCTCTTCACTAGAATCGCTATTAGGCAGGCTTGGATAGATCTCAAAAAGTACGAACTTGTAACCTTCAGTAGTTAAGACAATGTCCAAGTTTCATTTCTAATCAATGTAATTAGGACCAGTAAGTTTGTTTTCTTTCAATATAACAGTAAGAGGATTGAAATGTTGGTTGCTACTCGGAAAACCTAGAGGTTCCACTGTACAAAAATTTTGTACAAAGGTCTGAACCTTTTCCTAGCTACCATGTGTTCTTTTAAATTAAATTTTGGATCGCCTGCGGAACTTAACACGTTTGATCCAAAACTTAATCTATTTGTTCTTTTAGGTTTTGACTTGGATCTCCTGCTGAACTTAACACGTTCGACCCAAATCACCTTAAGTTATTAATTCCATTAAATATTAATTTCCATAATTGGTTCCCAGTACTGACGTGGCGAGGCACACGGCCTTCTTGGATATGGGAGCAACCACCACCGACTAGACAAAACCTTTTATAGAAATCTAATATTTAATTTCCTAAAATAACTTTAGGTTAACCAAAAAGAACAATCAAATCACAAGGAAAAGAAAAAAACAAAAGAACACAACATCGAAAAACATATTCGAAATTCTAGAATCGTAAGCCTCTTGTATTTGGTATTATTTCCATAAATAACTAGTATGATGCGGAAAGAAAAATTACTAGTTATACCTTGTAGAAAAACCTCTTGATCTTCTACCGTATTCCTCTTCTAACCCCCGACGTTGTGTGGGCAACGATCTTCCGAGATGAGAAACCACCAACCACCTTCTTCTCCTCCTAGCTAGGTTCGGCCACAAAAAATAAAGCTTCACCAAGGAAGAAGAAAAACACCAACCAAGCTCCAAGAGATGCAAGCTTTGTCTCCTTCTTCTTCTTCGTCTCCAAGTAGTATCCGGCCTCCACAAGAGCTCCAAGCAATAGAGAATTTCGGCCACCACAAAGAGGAAGAAAGGGAGAAGATGTTGGCCGGCCACACCAAAGAATAGGAGAGGGAGAATAATAGAGGTTGTGTCTTGTGAAGGCACCCTCACCCCTTCTTTTATATTCCTTGGCCTAGGCAAATTAGGAAATTTAATTACAATAAAATTTCCTTAATTCCCTTGACATGATTTAATTGAGAAAAATAAAATAATATTTCCTCAATTAATCTCTAATGGCCGGCCACATCAATGAAGGAAAAAATTAGACAAGTTTTAATCAACAATTAAAACTTCCTAATTTGTTTCCGGAAATTTTAAAAATAAAATTTCTCTTTAAAAATCTCTTCATGGTTGATAAAAGGAAATTTCTATAATTTTAATTTTATCAACTTGTGGATAATTTTAAAGAGAAAATAAAATATCTCACCAATCTACAAATAAGGAAAGAGATCTAATCTCTTTCTTTAATCTTTTGTAGATCTTTTACAAGAGAGATATTTTAATTTTAATTCTCTTTAATAAATTATTTCTTCCACATAATAAAAATTAAAATTAAAATTCCTTTTAATTTAATTTGGCCGGCCCCCACTAGCTTCGGTTCAAGCTAGGGCTGGCCACCCAATTTTATACCTAGGCCGGCCCTACCTTGGTTCCCAAGCTAGCTTGGCCGGCCCCTTATTGGTGGGTATAGATGGTGGGTATAGGTGGGTATAGAACTCTATAAATAAGAGGCTATGATAGGGACCGAGAGGAGGAATTGGTTTTGGTCTCCCGATAAAATTAAGCATCCCGTGTTCGCCCCGAACACACAACTTAATTTTATCAATAATAATTCATTCCACTAGAGAACTATTATTGAACACCGCACCAATCCCAAATTACATTTTTGGGCTCCTTCTTATTATGAGCATGTTAGTCTCCCTGTGTTTAAGATATCGAATGTCCACTAATTAAGTGAGTTACTGACAACTCATTTAATTAATATCTTAGTCCAAGAGTAGTACCACTCAACCTTATCGTCATGTCGGACTAAGTCCACCTGCAGGGTTTAACATGATAATCCTTATGAGCTCCTCTTGGGGACATTATCAACCTAGTATCTCTAGGACACAGTTTTCTTCTATAATCAATAACACACACTATAAGTGATACCATTTCCCAACTTATCGGGCTTATTGATTCATCGAACTAAATCTCACCCATTGATAAATGAAAGAAATAAATATCAAATATATGTGTTTGTTATTATATCAAGATTAAGAGCACACACTTCCATAATAACCGAGGTCTTTGTTTCTTTATAAAGTCAGTATAAAAGAAACAACCTCAAATGGTCCTACTCAATACACTCTAAGTGTACTAGTGTAATTATACAGTCAAGATAAACTGATACCTAATTACACTACGACCTTCTAATGGTTTGTTCCTTTCCATTTTGGTCGTGAGCTACTGTTTATAATTTATAAGGTACTGACAACATCATCTTCTGCATGTGACACCACATACTATGTTATCTACAGTATAAATTAATTGAACAACTACAACTAAATATAGACAATTTGACCAAATGTGATTCTTTATTCATAATGAATGTTTACAAAGCTTAGGCTTTCAGTATACACTCCAACATGAAAGTCATTTGAAATCCTAAGAATCACAAAATATTTGGTCAAAACTTTAGAATTTAAAATAATATTGATTTCTCAAACAATATCATTTAAATTCATCAACACCTCAAAATATCGTGAATTTTGTATGCCACGATAGTGTCGATAGTGTGGATGTATACAAATTCAAACATTTGTAAGAGGGAATTTTACCCATTAATTTTATCATCTTGTCAACCTAACTTTATGACAAATAAAATTAATAGTTGATTTTTCTTCAGTCACACAACTAATAACAGTGACTCTGATGGGGAGGATACTATTAAATGCATCTAAGTGTATACCATTACTTGATACTTAGTCTATTAAATAGGATTGTGTCCCTTCAGATGGAGAAGATCACACAAACCTAAATAATTTCCTATAATCATCCATAAAGGGAGTTTGATCTAGTGATCCGTAAATAAACTCATCCGATGTGGAGGAAGGCACTCAAAGCCAATGCGCAAGTTTGAATGCATCACTTACAAACCAGTAATAGAGTCCATGAATTTAAATAATTCCTCTCCCACTTAGTTATTTAAAACGAGGAATTTTAATATGCACACACACACAACACATATAAACTGCATAAGAGGCAATAAATAGGAAAAATAAATTTTCAAATATTATGGCCTCATCCATAGCTATCCTCCGTGTGCCACCAACCCTGGCCACAACCAACGGGTCATGTCGTCACGTCTATGTTGCTTCCTTTTCCGTTGCGCCTCTGGTCCTCAAATAGCACCACACCTCGCAAGGATATGATCCATGACAAAAATAAAATTTTACATTTATCGATCCTATATTCCACAAGGGAATGTACATGTAATCTAGATCGAACAGAATGTAAAATCCTAAAATTAATACAGTTCCTGCTGTATTTAATAATTACAATCATGCACACACATAAAATGCCTTCGACATGCCCGAGGGTCCAAATCACACACAAATACAATAGGGCCATAATAGTTGGAACTAGGATGCCTGCAACCACAGAGTTAATCTATTTGCATATCCTACTATAATCCTGCCTAAATTTATGTATGAAAAGTGCATAATTTAACTGAAAACTAAACACATAGAGTCAGAAAACTCGCTCTGACACCAATTGTTTGCGCTACTCGAAATTTCATTCTGTTTCCCCTGTACAAAAATTTGTACAAGCACAGAACTTTTCCTAGCAACCCATGTGTTTTTCAAAAGTTAAACTTGGATTGCAAACGAAACTTAACATTATTAATCCAAGTTTAACCCATGTGTTCATCAGAAGTTAAACCATATCACAAAAGTTGATTAAATATCTATTTCAAGGATTAGCTTCTAGGTCGTTGGTGAGACACTCGGCCTTCTTGGGTATGGGATCATGCACCACTTCCTAGTCAAAGCCTTTCAAAGAAATTAAATATTTAAACTCCTTACAGTAATCCCTAGGTTAAACTACAGAGACCTCAAACAAAGCACAAGATCACTAGCCTCTTGTGTTAATACTTCATGATCCATACAAAGGACAAATAAACTAGTACACAGCGGAAACAATTAACTAGTTATACCTTTCTTTGTAGCTTAAAGACCACTTGATCTTCTGTTGTATTCCTCTCCTCCTCTTGGACGTCGTGTGGGTGACGATCTACCAAGATGCAAAAACCACCCAAGTCCTTCTTTCTTCCAATACTTTTGGCCACCTAGGGATCAAAGCTAGGAACACCACCTCTTGTTCTTCTTTCTTCCTTGCAACCCGCCGGCCACAAGATTGTTGAAGCCTCTTGATGCCGCCGGCCTTAGGTGAGAAAGCAAGGGAAGAATAAGAATATGAGGGGGCAGGACACAAGGAGAATAGAAGAGGAATAGAAATTGTGTAGATGATTATTTCCTTTAAGGCACCATCTATCTTCTTTTATAATCCTTTGTAATGGCTAAAAAGGAAAGATTTTAATAACAATTAAAATCTCTCTTTTAAATTCCTATTGTGGATGACTACAAAAGGAAAGTTTTAAAATTAAAAATCCCTCTTTTAAACATTGTAGATGGCTACAAAAAGGAAAGATTTTTAAAATTAAAACATCTCTTTTAAATCATGGTTACAAAAAGGAAAATTTAAAAAATAATAAAATCTCTCTTTTAAACCATTGTAGATGACTACAAAAGGAAATATTTTTTAAATTTAAAACTCTCTTTTAAAACCATGTGGATGGCTTCAAAAAAGGAAAGTTTTTAAAATTTAAAATCTCTCTTTTAAAACATTGTAGATGGCTACAAAAAGAAAGATTTAAAAAATTAAAAACCCACTTTTAAACCCATCCTGACAACTCACTTAATTAACATCTAACTCCAAAAGTAGTACCACTCAACTTCATTGTCATGTCAGAACTAAGTCCACCTACAGGGTTTATGTAACACCCACTAAACTTGTAAGATAAATATATGTGGGATTTTGCCTTATAAAAATAATAGGAAGTGAGTTGAAGCAAAAAAAGAAATAAAATGAAATAAAAAGAAGTGAAGGTCAAGGATTGAACCTTGAACCTCTTATATTATAATTCATAGAGTTAATTAGTAGAAACCAATTGGGATAGAGAGAAGATATTGATAGCAAAGGAGGGAAACTCATGATAAAGGTAAGAGTAAAAGCTAGCCAAAAGAAAACAACAAAAGAGCAAGAGAAAGGCAACTTGCCTTCCTCCCTTTCTCTCCCTCTTCCTCTTTGATTTTGCCGAAAACTTAAAGAGGGATTAAGGGGTTTCATTCCCCCTTATTTTATCATGAATGGTGAGAATAAATAGAAAATAAAATAAATGTAAGAAAAATAGAAAATGGGTTAAGGGAGAAGGAAAGCAAAAATCAATTTTGCTACTTCTTCCCCCTTAACATAAAAGGGAGCAAGAAAAGAGAAAACTATTTTTCTCTCATTTTCTCTCATTCATCCTCTCCCTCACCGAGAACACCACAGTCCCCTCTCCTCCATCTTCGGCCCCAAAGCCAAGTTTGTTCCCTAAGAAAGCCTAAGATACAAGGAGGACTTAGCAAAGGAATCAAGGGAAAGGAACTAGAAGAAGAGGCTACTTCTTCTTCACCATACCTTAGATCCACAAGCGAAAAGGATGTAAGCTTCCCCTCACCTGTGGTACAAGGCTTTTATGTGATTTTCGGATTCTATAAGGATTAAAAAACCTAGAAAAGAATTTAAGAAAATTCGGCTAAAGAAAGGGTTTTCAATTCAAGGATGGTTTAAACATGTCCTTATTTCATGATATTCATTCTATGCTATGTAGGAAGGATTTTCTTCATGTTTTTATACTTAAATGATGCTTGATCAGAGGAGTACCTAACCCTAGAATTTTGGCCAAAAATATGTTAAGGAGGTTAGGGAAAAATATTGTATAACTAAACTAGTACAAAATTTCTCCCATGAACTACTAAGGGTTTTTATTGGTTTTCTTGCTTGAAAGTTACTTGGAACCAAAGAAATCCATTTATATGTTTTGGCCAAGAAAAGGGCTTAGGGTTAGGAAGACCTTTAAATTTAAATAACCATGTTTGTATGATAGAATATAGAGTTCTCTTAATGAATTGCATGTTGTACATTGCTAGAAATTCATGACCTCTTATTTTAGATTTTCGGCCATGATAAGATGGATAGTTTAGAAAAGCTTGAACAAAATTCTAATATGCTCAAGACCTCTGTGATATTATGATATGGAAGTTGTTTAATGCCCTTATGTTTAAATTGAGTATAGAAAATTAGTTACATGATATATGACATGTAAGATCACAAGGGTCCTAGCTTGTTTATGAACCAACTTTATATATGATGTTCTTAGTAATTTTTGCCATGAAACTTACTTAGGTTTTCCATGCTTTAGGCCACTTAAAACCTAGTTTAGAGATTGGTAGGTTTCTGCCATAAGGAAAAATAAAAGAAAAAGGGAAAGAAACCTAGGAAGCCTAAGACACAATTCACATGTATGTTTATTATGCTTGTCTTTATACATGCTATGAAACTTGTATAATTTCTCATGATTTTAGGCTATTTGAAGCAAGTTTATATTCTGTGAGTTTCAGCCAAGTAGGGTTTTAAAAGACCTAGAGGCCTTAGAAATGAAACCAAATGTGTTAAAAGTGCTTCTTATGAAAATATGATAATGTGTTGATTGTGTCACATATTTGTATAATTTTTCCATGACCTAAATGGATCATTGTGTGTTTCGGCCATGAAGGGATTAATGCCCTAGAAACCCTATAACAAGAATTAAATATGCTTATGTCACTCTACATGAAATATGATAACTAGAAAACCAAAGTTCTCATACTATATGTTGTTTAGTGACCTAAATCAGGCTAGGGTAAGTTTTGGCCATACCTATTGTATGATGTCTTGTTATGAATTTATACATGATGTTAGTTCAAGTTCACATGCTTGTATGTTGTTTTTAGCCCTAATGAATACTTGTTAAAAGATTGACCAAGACATACGTTAAGGGCTTGAAGGACTTAGGAACTAGCTCAATATGCTTACTATGCTATTTGGAAAAAAATGCTATAAATATGTTTTAAGGTTTCCATGCTTTCATGACATTTGGGACCTTGTTTATATACTGATAGGGTTCGGCCACATGAGTTTAAGAACTTGGAGAACTTAGAAACCAAGTTAATCATGCTTATAATGCTTTCTATGAAATTTATGTGATGATGATTTAGGGTTCACATGCTTGGAGGTTGTTTTTACCTAAATTGAGACCTAAGGGGGTTCGGCCATGATAGAAACCCAAGGGTTTAGGAAGCTTATAACCCAAGTTAACTATGTTACCATGTTTCTTATGATAGTATAATCACATGATATACCCTTATGCTTAACCATGTATGCTTGTGATTTATACCTTTTTATGATATGATATGTGGATAGAGATATGCATGTTTTAATGATATATTATGTGCTTAGAAATATGAAAGCTTTAATGATATGCTATGTGCTTAGAATATGCATGCTTTTATGATATTCTATGTGTGTAGAAATATGCATGCTTTAATGTTATGCTATGCACTTAGAATATGCATGTTTTTATGATATGCTATGTGTTTAAAATATGCCTACTTTTTATGACATGATGTATGCCTAAGTGATGCATACTTTTTATGATATGATGTATGCCTAAGTGATGCATAGTGATGCATACTTTTATGCTATGCTATGTGACTAAATGATGCATTTTTATACATGCTATTTTACTTTGTAAGGCTTGTACCAAGGGTGGACTCCTAATCAGTCCCTAGGCTTTGCTTTGTGATCTAGGCTAAGCCTTGCTTTGTGATCTAGGCTAATAAGGGATGGGCTCCTTAGTACACCCCTAGGCCTTGCTTTGTGATCTAGGCTAAGCCTTGCTTTGTGATCTAGGCTAATAAGGGATGGACTCTTCAAATACGCCCCTAGGCCATGCTTTGTGATCTTGACCTAGTTCCTAGTATGATTCAAGACTTGCTACCTTGGATATACTTAGGACGCGCGCATCTATGCTATGTATGTATGGTACAAGCCGGGGCCCTAAATATGTTGATATTATGTTCAAGTATATATATATGTAAGAAGAAAATGGTTTTAAAAGATCATGAGACATACACATGTTTTTCGGATACATGTTTTTAAAATCATGATGCATATAATCTATGATTATGTTGTGTTGAGGCTATGATTTAAGATATGCCATGATATGATTATGTTATGTTTCATGCTATGTTTTAAGAGATGATATGCCATGATAAGATTATGTTATGTTTCATGCAATGTTTTAAGAGATGATATGCCATGATATGATTATGTTATGCTTCATGCTATGCTTTAAGAGATGATATGCCATGACTAGTTATAATGTTTGTTATGTTACATGATATGCTTAAAGAGTATGATATGTTATGCCATGACTAGTTGAGATCATGTTAAGTTGAGACATTATTTGATTATGTGCTGATTGTTGGTTTTAGTGAGTAGGAAAGGAACTTACTGAGCCATGAGTGCTCATAGCTTACTTTCCTTGTACCACAGATAAAGGAAAAAGCTGGATGAGTTAAAGGAGCAGCAGGAGGGGCAACGAAGATGTGTGTGGCGGTGGCTAGGCAACTAATCAAGAACCTGCTTTAAAACCTTTAAGAACTATGCTTTGGTTTTGTGAAATGTAATACAATATGGGTGACTTGATGTTAAGTTTTTATTTATTTTGTTTTCATGTTATGAAACCATGTTAGTGTAGTTCGGTTTTAATTAAGTTAAGAAAAATAATTTTAAGTCTTCCGCTATAATACGTACGTAGAGTATCGTAGCCCCGTCCCTTGTTGATAGCAGGGAGGGCGGGCGTTACAGGTTGGTATCAGAGCCAAAGTTATTGCCAGCTCACTACACACACATCAAGCCTCTTACCTGCCGCTCCAAGTAAGAATGTTTATGCTAAATTTACTTGTTATATGCTTATGTTTAATTTTCTTGTTACATGTTTATGCTTAATTTTCATGATTATATGACTTATGCTTTATTTTTTTTTCTTTCTTGTTATATTGCCTATGCTTCATTTTCTTTACTACATTGCTTACGCTTTATTTCCTTATGTTACATTGTTTGTCATTATATTCCTTATTTTTCCTTATATTGTTTATGCTTTAGATTCATGTTTTACCTGCTTATATTTGATGCTTTATTCTATTCTTTTAGTTATAAATTAGATTAGGAGTACATATTGGTAGGTTAGGAATAATACCAGAACAAATAGATAGAAACAAAACAATAGGTTAGATTGGCTAAAAATGATAACCACTTACACTAGTCTGTTTGTCCTTATTTAGATAAACATGGTTAGGACACGCAATGCCCGAACCGGAGGAACAGTGACTCCACCAGATCTGACACAGGTAGTCGCAGACCTCCAGCATCAGATTGCAGAACAACAACAACTGATCACTACCTTAATGGGTCAGCAAGGCAACCCAGTCACCCCACCGGTGAATCCACTAACTGTTGTACCTACAGCCGCACCAGTGCCCCCGGCAGCCCCTACTCCGATGGTCCGACAAGAGGCCTATTTGATTCAGTGGCAAAGGCTTAAGCCGGAAGCATTCTCGGGAAACTGTGAACCATAGGATGCGCAAGCCTGGCTCAAAACCGTGGAGAACATAATGGAACTATTGGATTGGCCTAAACACGAGAAGGTCAAATGTGCGTCGTTCTGTCTTACCGGAGATGCCCGGATGTGGTGGGACAGAGTAAAGGCGAAAAGGCAAATAAACCAAATGCAGTGGACAGATTTTGAGACAGAGTTCTTAGAGGAATTTTTCCATATGCAAGTGATCAACAAGCACTATGACGAGTTCACTGAATTTCGGCAAGGTGATCTGTCAGTCAATGAAGCCGTCAAGAGGTTCAATCGCCTAGCCCGACTGTGCCCAGAACTGGTCCGTACTGAAAAAGAAAGGGTCCGGTTGATGTTAAAGATGCTCCGACCCGAGATAGCTCTGAACGTAGTCGGTGGAGTTAATAGACTGCAGACTGTAGAGGAGCTGGTCAGTAGCGCCCTGATTACCGAGCACTATCAGGAAGCAATGAATAAGGGCAAGAATCAAGCACTGACCGGAGGACAAAAATCGCACAGTACCAGAACTGACTGGAAAGAAAACTCAAGTGGAAAGAGGAAACAGTGGAATAAAACAAAAGGTGGTCCAGCCAATAAGCAGACCAAGTACCCTCAGTGTGCCACATGTGGGAAGATGCATTCTGGAGTATGTCGTCTGAGCACCAGAAAGTGCTACAACTGCAGAAAGGAAGGTCATTTGATAAGAGATTGCCCTACTCAGCTTCAAGCACCACCTTCGCAGAACTTCCAGAACAGGAGTGCCCCCCCACAGCTTCACCAGATGCAAGCTGCCATAGAAGGGACTTCAATCAGCCAAGGAAGATTGGAGGCCCCTCCCACTATGACCGATGCCAGAATCTACTCACTTACCGAGGAAGACGTGGCGAACGCCTCTACTGTTGTCACAGGTCAGCTACTTATTTACAATCAGTATGCTGTAGTATTATTTGATACCGGGGCAACACACTCGTTCGTCTCAACGCCTTTTATGAAGAAGCTAGATATACCACTCCGAACTCTAGAGGACACGCTCTTAACAACCTTACCATCCGGGGAGATTATGCCATCGGACCATATGCTGCAAGCAGTACTCATTCGAATCGCAAACAGAGAACTCTACTGCAATCTGATAGTACTTGATATGCAGGATTATGACATAATTTTGGGCATGGATTTCCTTAGTAAGTACGGCGCTTCAATCGAGTGCCACAAAAGAAAAGTGATTTTCCGACCCGGAAATGAACCAGAGTTTGAATTTTTCGGGGAATCAAAAGGAACGGAGAAGTTATTGTCATCTATTAAAGCACAAAAGATGTTAGATAAAGGATGTATGGGGTTTCTAGCAAACGTGGTTGATACCAATCAAGCCAAAGACCCGAAGTTAGAAGACGTCAGAGTAGTATGCAACTATCCAAAAGTATTTCCTGATGAACTACCAGGGTTGGCCCCTGACAGAGAGATAGAATTCGGAATCGAATTGATTCCTGGTACTCAGCCGATTTCAAAAGCACCTTATCGTATGGCTCTGGCTGAATTAAAGGAACTTCAGGAATAGTTATCTGAATTACTCGACAAGGGACTTAATCGTCCTAGTCACTCTCCATGGGGAGCTCCAGTGCTATTCGTAAAGAAGAAGGATGGGTCTATGCGAATGTATATAGACTACCGAGTACTGAATAATGTGACGATCAAGAATCGGTACCCACTCCCACGGATCGATGACCTGTTCGATCAACTGAAGGGTGCGACTATTTTCTCAAAGATAGATCTAAGATCCGGTTATCATCAAGTGAAGGTGAAACCAGATGATATACCAAAAACAGCATTTCGAACCCGATATGGACACTATGAGTTTATAGTTATGCCTTTCGGAGTAACCAACGCTCCTGTAGTATTTATGGACCTGATGAATCGAGTATTTACGGCATATCTTGATAAATTTGTAATCATCTTCATTGATGATATACTTATCTACTCAAGAACCCCAGAAGAACATGCTGAACACTTGAATACTGTACTACAGATCCTTCAAGAGAAACAACTATATGCAAAATTCTCCAAATGCGAGTTTTGGCTTGACCGGGTAATATTCCTAGGTCATGTCATCTCCAAAGATGGAGTTATGGTGGATCCAAGTAAAATCGAAGCTGTAAATAACTAGAACCGACCAAAGAATGCCAGCGAAGTCAGGAGTTTTCTCGGACTAGCAGGTTGTTACAGGAAATTCGTAGAGAATTTCTCCAAAATCGCAGCCCCTATGACAGCACCAAGAAAAATACAAAGTATGAATGGACAGAAGCTTGCGAGAAGAGTTTCGCAGAATTAAAAAGGAGACTGACCAATGCTCCAATTCTTACTCTTCCGGAAACCAACAAAGGCTTCGATATGTACAGCGATGCTTCCATCACAGGACTTGGAGCTATACTCATGCAAGATGGCAAAGTCATTGCCTACGCCTCTAGACAACTTAAAGAACATGAGAAGAATTATCCCATTCACGACTTAGAACTAGCAGCCGTGGTCTTCGCTCTCAAAATATGGAGACATTATTTATATGGAGCTCAGTGTAAGATTTATACCGACCATTAGAGTCTGAAATATTTCTTCACGCAAAAAGACCTGAATATGAGGCAACGCCGATGGCTCGAATTAGTTAAAGATTATGACTGCGAGATTCTTTATCACCCAGGAAAGGCGAACAAAGTGGCCGATGCACTCAGCCGAAAGTTCAGTGCCACCTGATGCAACTATTTTAAAGTTCGAGGACGAACTTTTTATGAGATACGGGGTACTGTAATACCCACTAAACTTGTAAGATAAATATATATGGGATTTTGCCTTAGAAAAATAATAGGAAGTGAGTTGAAGCAAAAAAAGAAATAAAATGAAATAAAAAGAAGTGAAGGTCAAGGATTGAACATTGAACCTCTTATATTATAATTCATAGAGTTAATTAGTAGAAACTTATTGGGATAGAGAGAAGATATTGATAGCAAAGGAGGGAAACTCATGATAAAGGTAAGAGTAAAAGCTAGCCAAAAGAAAACAACAAAAGAGCAAGAGAAAGGCAACTTGCCTTCCTCCCTTTCTCTCCCTCTTCCTCTTTGATTTTGCCAAAAACTTAAAGAGGGATTAAGGGGATTCATTCCCCCTTATTTTATCATGAATGGTGAGAATAAATAGAAAATAAAATAAATGTATGAAAAATAGAAAATGGGTTAAGGGAGAAGGAAAGCAAAAATCAATTTTGCTACTTCTTCCCCCTTAACATAAAAGGGAGCAAGAAAAGAGAAAACTATTTTTCTCTCATTTTCTCTCATTCATCCTCTCCCTCACCGAGAACACCACAGTCCCCTCTCCTCCATCTTCGGCCCCAAAGCCAAGTTTGTTCCCTAAGAAAGCCTAAGATACAAGGAGGACTTAGCAAAGGAATCAAGGGAAAGGAACTAGAAGAAGAGGTAACTTCTTCTTCACCATACCTTAGATCCACAAGCGAAAAGGATGTAAGCTTCCCCTCACCTGTGGTACAAGGCTTTTATGTGATTTTCGGATTCTATAAGGATTAGAAAACCTAGAAAAGAATTTAAGAAAATTCATCTAAACAAAGGGTTTTCAATTCTAGGATGGTTTAAACAAGTCCTTATTTCATGATATTCTTTCTATGCTATGTAGGAAGGATTTTCTTCATGTTTTTATACTTAAATGATGCTTGATCAGAGGAGTACCTAACCCTAGAATTTCGGCCAAAAATATGATAAGGAGATTAGGGAAAAATATTGTTTAACTAAACTAGTACAAAATTTCTCCCATGAACTACTAAGGGTTTTTATTGGTTTTCTTGCTTGAAAGTTACTTGGAACCAAAGAAATCCATTTATATGTTTCGGCCAAGAAAAGGGCTTAGGGTTAGAAAGACCTTTAAATTTAAATAACCATGTTTGTATGATAGAATATAGAGTTCTCTTAAAGAATTGCATGTTGTACATTGCTAGAAATTCATGAACTCTTATTTTAGATTTTCGGCCATGATAAGATGGATAGTTTAGAAAAGCTTGAACAAAATTCTAATAAGCTCAAGACCTCTGTGATATTATGATATGGAAGTTGTTTAATGCCCTTATGTTTAAATTGAATATAGAAAATTAGTTACATGATATATGACATGTAAGATCACAAGGGTCCTAGCTTGTTTATGAACCAACTTTATATATGATGTTCTTAGTAATTTTTGCCATGAAACTTACTTAGGTTTTCCATGCTTTAGGCCACTTAAAACCTAGTTTAGAGATTGGTAGGTTTCGGCCATAAGGAAAAATAAAAGAAAAAGGGAAAGAAACCTAGGAAGCCTAAGACACAATTCACATGTATGTTTATTATGCTTGTCTTTATACATGCTATGAAACTTGTATAATTTCTCATGCTTTTAGGCTATTTGAAGCAAGTTTATATTTTGTGAGTTTCGGCCAAGTAGGGTTTTAAAAGATCTAGAGGCCTTAGAAATGAAACCAAATGTGTTAAAAGTGCTTCTTATGAAAATATGATAATGTGTTGATTGTGTCACATATTTGTATAATTTTTCCATGACCTAAATGGATCATTGTGTGTTTCGGCCATGAAGGGATTAATGCCCTAGAAACCATAGAACAAGAATTAAATATGCTTATGTCACTCTACATGAAATATGATAAGTAGAAAACCAAAGTTCTCATACTATATGTTGTTTAGTGACCTAAATGAGGCTAGGGTAAGTTTCGGCCATACCTATTGTATGATGTCTTGTTATGAATTTATACATGATGTTAGTTCAAGTTCACATGCTTGTATGTTATTTTTAGCCCTAATGAATACTTGTTAAAAGATTGACCAAGACATACGTTAAGGGCTTGAAGGACTTAGGAACTAGCTCAATATGCTTACTATGCTATTTGGAAAAAAATGCTATAAATATGGTTTAAGGTTTCCATGCTTTCATGACATTTGGGACCTTGTTTATATACTGATAGGGTTCGGCCACAAGAGTTTAAGAACTTGGAGAACTTAGAAACCAAGTTAATCATGCTTATAATGCTTTCTATGAAATTTATGTGATGATGATTTAGGGTTCACATGCTTGGAGGTTGTTTTTACCTAAATTGAGAACTAAGGGGGTTCGGCCATGATAGAAACCCAAGGGTTTAGGAAGCTTAGAACCCAAGTTAACTATGTTACCATGTTTCTTATGATAGTATAATCACATGATATACCCTTATGCTTAACCATGTATGCTTGTGATTTATACCTTTTTATGATATGATATGTGGATAGAGATATGCATGTTTTAATGATATATTATGTGCTTAGAAATATGCAAGCTTTAATGATATGCTATGTGCTTAGAATATGCATGCTTTTATGATATGCTATGTGAGTAGAAATATGCATGCTTTAATGATATGCTATGTACTTAGAATATGCATGTTTTTATGATATGCTATGTGTTTAAAATATGCCTACTTTTTATGACATGATGTATGCCTAAGTGATGCATACTTTTTATGATATGATGTATGCCTAAGTGATGCATACTTTCTTATGACATGATGTATGCCTAAGTGATGCATACTTTTTATGATATGATGTATGCCTAAGTGATGCATACTTTCTTATGACATGATGTATGCCTAAGTGATGCATACTTTTTATGATATGATGTATGCCTAAGTGATGCATACTTTTATGACATAATGTATGCCTAAGTGATGCATACTTTTATGCTATGCTATGTGACTAAATGATGCATTTTTATACATGCTATTTTACTTTGTAAGGCTTGTACCAAGGGTGGACACCTAATCAGTCCCTAGGCCTTGCTTTGTGATCTAGGCTAAGCCTTGCTTTGTGATATAGGCTAATAAGGGATGGGCTCCTTAGTACACCCCTAGGCCTTGCTTTGTGATCTAGGCCAAGCCTTGCTTTGTGATCTAGGCTAATAAGGGATGGACTCTTCAAATACGCCCCTAGGCCATGCTTTGTGATCTTGACCTAGTTCCTAGTATGATTCAAGACTTGCTACCTTGGATATACTTAGGACGCGCGCATCTATGTTATGTATGTATGGTACAAGCCGGGGCCCTAAATATGTTGATATTATGTTCAAGTATATATATATGTAAGAAGAAAATGGTTTTAAAAGATCATGAGACATACACATGTTTTTCGGATACATGTTTTTAAAATCATGATGCATATAATCTATGATTATGTTGTGTTGAGGCTATGATTTAAGATATGCCATGATATGATTATGTTATGTTTCATGCTATGTTTTAAGAGATGATATGCCTTGATAAGATTATGTTATGTTTCATGCTATGTTTTAAGAGATGATATGCCATGATATGATTATGTTATGCTTCATGCTATACTTTAAGAGATGATATGCCATGACTAGTTATAATGTTTGTTATGTTGCATGATATGCTTAAAGAGTATGATATGTTATGCCATGACTAGTTGAGATCATGTTAAGTTGAGACATTATTTGATTATGTGCTGATTGTTGGTTTTAGTGAGTAGGAAAGGAACTTACTGAGCCATGAGTGCTCATAGCTTACTTTACTTGTACCACAGATAAAGGAAAAAGCTGGATGAGTTAAAGGAGCAGCAGGAGGGGCAACGAAGATGTGTGTGGCGGTGGCTAGGCAACTAATCAAGAACCTGCTTTAAATCCTTTAAGAACTATGCTTTGGTTTTCTGAAATGTAATACAATATGGGTGACTTGATGTTAAGTTTTTATTTATTTTGTTATCATGTTATGAAACCATGTTAGTGTAGTTCAGTTTTAATTAAGTTAAGAAAAATAATTTTAAGTCTTCCGCTGTAATACGTACGTAGAGTATCGTAGCCCCGTCCCTTGTTGATAGCAGGGAAGGCGGGCGTTACAGTTTACATGATAATCCTTATGAGCTCCTCAAGGGGACATCATCATCCTAATAAATAGGACACAGTTTCCTTTTATAATCAACAACACACCATATAAATAATATTATTTCCCAACTTATCGGGCATATTGATTTAACGAATAAATCTCACCCTTTGATAAATTAAAGAAATAAATATTAAGTGCATGTGCTTTTTATTATATCGGGATTAATAGTACGCACAACCATAATAACAGAGGTTCTATTCTTTTATGCAGTCAGTATAAAAAGAACAACCTCAAATGGTCCTGCTCTATACACACATAGTGTACTAGTGTAATTTTATAATCAAGATAAATTATTACCAAATTACAGTACAACCATTCCAATGGTTTGTCCCAATCCATCTTGGTTGTGAGCTTCTATTTATAATTTATAAGGAACTGATAACATGATCTTCTGTGTGACACCACATACCATGTTATCTACAATATAAATTAAATGGGCAACTACATTTAACTAAATGCAGACATTTGACCAATGTGATTCTCATTTCAAAATAAATGTTTATACAAAAGCTAGGCTTTTAGTATACATTTTAACGGATATATCTAATGCATCATCTTGATGCTTTTTGTAAGCATCCCTATCAGCTCTAGTGGAAGTAGCGGGGGGTGCTTCTGGAATAGGTCGCTCTAGGATGTACAATTTCCATTCTTGCCTGAGAACTATTCTCAAGTTTCTGTACCACTTCAGGAAGTTATCTCCTGAGCTTGTCATTATCAAGGACAGATCGCAGAGAGAGAGAGAGAGTGTTCAACGTACTTGATGACATGGTAATCTACAATAAGATAATGTAGAACTTAGTATCATATATCGATCATTTAATTATGCCTTTAATTAAATGATTCTCCCACAGAATTATAAAGCTTGGTAGGAGCGAGTCATGGTTGTGGTTTTACCCACACTACTAGCTCCATATCCAATCTCAATAATATTCATGCGAGACAAGATCAATATTATACCTCATCTTGAGTTAGCTTTGGCTAATCACCCAAGATTCGTATAACGTAGGTAGGCATTATATACCAATTGCATCAAATGCAACTCTTGTATAGCTAGATGAACAATACTATTTGTTCATTTGCCCATCTTATGAAATTCATACTATAGCTTATCTTGAGTTAGCTTTGGCTAATCGCCCAAGATTAGTACAATTTAAATTCCATCTTATGGGATATGCCTCTAAACTCTCAATCTTAATGAGGCAACTTAGTTAAGTCGCACCCAAGTTTAATAGTCGGACATCACAATTATCCTGTCACACTCTAGCAAGATAAATTGAGTCACTTTGCTTTGGCAAAACCTGACTACAATTGATCGAGCTAGAAGTGAGTACTAAACTTTGTTAAACATATATTAAAAAGACCTAATTATATTTGAACTAGACATATATCAAATACAATCAAAGCACACATCACATATATGCATAAATTAAAGCGTGACATGGTTATGGCCCCTATAAACTACAATCTTCTCAAGCCAATGAGAAGAGCGATAAGTCAACCTAGGTCAAAGCAGCTTCTCTAAGTGCTTTCTTGGTCATCGTGTAGCATTGTCCTTCCTTCCTTTTAACCCGTCGCCCAGTAGACTAACTCCTTTCTATTTTGTACATTACAAAATCTAAAGAAACTTGAGTTACATTCGAGTGTAGTCTAAAATTACAATAAGAATAAAAGGATGAAGGCACGACACACAGGCCGTATTATAAATTACAACATCACACACAATCACATAGGGGTTCAAGGGCCATAACCATGCACCATCTCACATATATTCACAATATCCTTATGACATAAATTTACAATGATTTCAACAATAAATTATGAGCCGCAATGCCACGGTGGTGGTTAAGGGCAGCATCCCTTGCAGGGGTTAGGGGGCAGCGCCCCCGAAATAAAATTTATTTTGCATACTCATTTTATGAGTTGCTGCTATACCCGAGACCCTCCTACCCTCAAGACCGACTATGTTTCATTCTAAACAAAATACCTTTGGTTGAGACCTAGTTGGTCACATACCAACTATGTTTCGTTCTCAACAAAACACTTTAGGACGAGACCTAGTTGGTCACATACCAACTATGTTTTGTTCTCAAGAAAACACTAATTTCAGTCAAGACTCAGAATTTGGCTGACACTCACAATCTAGCCTAGACTCATAATTTTGTAAATCACAGTAAACCTATCATACAATTTCTATATCACATATAAAATTCTAAAACTTAGTATATCCCTTCGCAAGTGGCTTTGATACCACTGTAAGGAACTAGGGCACTAAACATGCGAAAGCACAGCGGAATACTTCTAGTTCCTCCAGGAGATCTATGCGAAAGGGAAAGAAAATAACTTATACTAAGTTGCAAGATAGTGGTTATACCTTTGATGCATGCTCACGGACTCCAGACAGCATGGATCTCAGCATGATCATAAGTCCGTGCCTCTACGGTATCCACACGAACAAGCCTTGACTCTGTTTGTCTCACAACCCCACAAGATAGAGATGGAAACCACCTAAGGTTGTGCAAGCAACCACAAGAAGGGGTTTTGACCAAGAGAGGGAAGGAGGAAGAAGAAGAAGACAAAAGGTTTTTCACACCATGAAAATATCATCTAAAATGATATATATATATATATATATATATATATATATATATATATATATATATATATATATATATACCAAAAGGTTTTATCCTTTTATCTTCCAATCCAATGGCTTAAAATTGACCATTCAATCCAATGGTTCAATTTTGACCATTCAACTTCCTTGGTGAACTCAAGTTCACCCAATGAGTCTAACTCATTGATTCTCATGCAATTTTGAATTCAATGAATCCCCATTCCAGTCATTCGAATTGATTCAATGAGTCTAGTTTGAATTGGACTTAATCCAATAATTAGATCCAAGTGAGTCTTACTCAATAAGTCCAATTCAAATTAGACTTAATCCAATGATTCATTATATGAACCCATCTCCATATCTACTTTTTCTTTGTCTGTGACCCAATAGGTTTTCGTAACATTGGCAATGTATCCAAATCAACATTTAGATACATAAGCAATGAGTGACATCTAGCAAGGCATCATTGCTACCCAAGTGACGAGGAAGTCGAGATTCAACCTAACCTGTCCGTGGCTATTATCTTGTATGACTTAGTCCCTCTATCCTTGATATATAGATTGATCAATGAGGCATAGACCGTGTCATCCTCTTATCAACCTTTGTGTTTCTTGATCTCTAAGTAGACACACTCAATCAAATAAGCTTAATATCTCATATTGACTTATTTGAGCATTACCATATTTTCTTATGCCCTACTAATCAAGGGGCCCACAGATATCACTTCCGTTATATGGAAGGGATAGATCCCATCTACATCACTCACATCCCTCCGCATAATTTATTTCATACTCAGTGATCGACTTTATTCTCCACCTTATTATAGGTGGTGTTTGCTGATACCAAAGTACACAACTCCTTATGTAGGGAATCGTAGTGACTTCAGGTTTAAGAACTATTCATACCAATAGTCACATGAGAATGTTTATGATACTCATATAATGATCCATGAAATATTCTCATGGTGGGTCATTCAGTATATATTATTTAATATATAAGCATGTGTCAACCTGATATTTCATATCCATGACTTGTGAGTTTAAGTCATCCGTTGACCTACATGCTAGTCTCAATGCATTAATATTGTCCTTGTATATTAATGCTTGACTAGGAATAGTTAAGTGTAGTGTTCTATATATGTAGTGTTCTATATATATCTACAATATCTTACTATCAATTCAATTAATTGATATGCTGTAGATATGAACCTACTACCCAAGGATATTATTATACTTATTCAATCGACACTAATATGAAATAAATATAATAACCAACTTTGCCTTTTTATTAATAATGAAATATGATACAAAAATTAGCCCTTTACAATCATCTCATAATTGGTACTAGGGCTAATACTAATAGCAGCTGGGTCGATGAGCTCCCCAGTGTGCTATGGGCTCTACTCACAACTCCGAAGGAGGCGACCGGCGTAATCCCATTCCAGTTGGTATACGACAGCGAAGCAGTGGTCCCTATGGAGGTCAGAGTACAATCCGACCGGGTGTAGTGTGTGACGCCCCACCCCTCCTGCTTAAGGGGAACGGGGGTCACTTTACTTATACTTACTTACTGTAACGCCCGCCCTCCCTGCTGTCAACAAGGGACGGGGCTACGATACTCTACGTACGTATTACAGCGGAAGACTTAAAATTATTTTTCTTAACTTAATTAAAACCGAACTACACTAACATGGTTTCATAACATGATATCAAAATAAATAAAAACTTAACATCAAGTCACCCATATTGTATTACATTTCACAAAACCAAAGCATAGTTCTTAAAGGTTTTAAAGCAAGTTCTTGATTAGTTGCCTAGCCACCGCCACACACATCTTCGTTGCTCCTCCTGCTGCTCCTTTAACTCATCCAGCTTTTTCCTTTATCTGTGGTACAAGGAAAGTAAGCTATGAGCACTCATGGCTCAGTAAGTTCCTTTCCTACTCACTAAAACCAACAATCAGCACATAATCAAATAATGTCTCAACTTAACATGATCTCAACTAGTCATGGCATAACATATCATACTCTTTAAGCATATCATGCAACATAACAAACATTATAACTAGTCATGGCATATCATCTCTTAAAGCATAGCATGAAGCATAACATAATCATATCATGGCATATCATCTCTTAAAACATAGCATGAAACATAACATAATCTTATCATGGCATATCATCTCTTAAAACATAGCATGAAATATAACATAATCATATCATGGCATATCTTAAATCATAGCCTCAACACAACATAATCATAGATTATATGCATCATGATTTGAAAAACATGTATCCGAAAAACATGTGTATGTCTCATGATCTTTTAAAACCATTTTCTTCATACATATATATATACTTGAACATAATATCAACATATTTAGGGCCCCGGCTTGTACCATACATACATAACATAGATGCGCGCATCCTAAGTATATCCAAGGTAGCAAGTCTTGAATCATACTAGGAACTAGGTCAAGATCACAAAGCATGGCCTAGGGGCGTATTTGAAGAGTCCATCCCTTATTAGCCTAGATCACAAAGCAAGGCTTGGCCTAGATCACAAAGCAAGGCCTAGGGGTGTACTAAGGAGCCCATCCCTTATTAGCCTAGATCACAAAGCAAGGCTTAGCCTAGATCACAAAGCAAGGCCTAGGGACTGATTAGGAGTCCACCCTTGGTACAAGCCTTACAAAGTAAAATAGCATGTATAAAAATGCATCATTTAGTCACATAGCATAGCATAAAAGTATGCATCACTTAGGCATACATTATGTCATAAAATTATGTATCACTTAGGCATACATCATATCATAAAAAGTATGCATCACTTAGGCATACATCATGTCATAAGAAAGTATGCATCACTTAGGCATACATCATATCATAAAAAGTATGCATCACTTAGGCATACATCATGTCATAAGAAAGTATGCATCAGTTAGGCATACATCATATCATAAAAAGTATACATCACTTAGGCATACATCATGTCATAAAAAAAGTATGCATCACTTAGGCATACATCATATCATAAAAAGTATGCATCACTTAGGCATACATCATGTCATAAAAAGTAGGCATATTTTAAACACATAGCATATCATAAAAACATGTATATTCTAAGTACATAGCATATCATTAAAGCATGAATATTTCTACTCACATAGCATATCATAAAAGCATGCATATTCTAAGCACATAGCATATCATTAAAGCTTGCATATTTCTAAGCACATAATATATCATTAAAATATGCATATCTCTATCCACATATCATATCATAAAAAGGTATAAATCACAAGCATACATGGTTAAGCATAAGGGTATATCATGTGATTATACTATCATAAGAAACATGGTAACATAGTTAACTTGGGTTCTAAGCTTCCTAAACCCTTGGGTTTCTATCATGGCTGAACCCCCCCTTAGGTCTCAATTTAGGTAAAAACAACCTCCAAGCATGTGAACCCTAAATCATCATCACATAAATTTCATAGAAAGCATTATAAGCATGATTAACTTGGTTTCTAAGTTCTCCAAGTTCTTAAACTCATGTGGCCGAACCCTATCAGTATATAAACAAGGTCCCAAATGTCATGAAAGCATGGAAACCTTAAACCATATTTATAGCATTTTTTTCCAAATAGCATAGTAAGCATATTGAGCTAGTTCCTAAGTCCTTCAAGCCCTTAACGTATGTCTTGGTCAATCTTTTAACAAGTATTCATTGGGGCTAAAAACAACATACAAGCATGTGAACTTGAACTAACATCATGTATAAATTCATAACAAGACATCATACAATAGGTATGGCCGAAACTTACCCTAGCCTCATTTAGGTCACTAAACAACATATAGTATGAGAACTTTGGTTTTCTACTTATCATATTTCATGTAGAGTGACATAAGCATATTTAATTCTTGTTCTAGGGTTTCTAGGGCATTTATCCCTTCATGGCCAAAACACACAATGATCCATTTAGGTCATGGAAAAATTATACAAATATGTGATACAATCAACACATTATCATATTTTCATAAGAAGCACTTTTAACACATTTGGTTTCATTTCTAAGGCCTCTAGGTCTTTTAAAACCCTACTTGGCCGAAACTCATAGAATATAAACTTGCTTCAAATAGCCTAAAAGCATGAGAAATTATACAAGTTTCATAGCATGTATAAAGACAAGCATAATAAACATACATGTGAATTGTGTCTTAGGCTTCCTAGGTTTCTTTCCCTTTTTCTTTTATTTTTCCTTATGGCCAAAACCTACCAATCTCTAAACTAGGTTTTAAGTGGCCTAAAGCATGGAAAACCTAAGTAAGTTTCATGGAAAAACTTACTAAGAACATCATATATAAAGTTGGTTCATAAACAAGCTAGGACCCTTGTGATCTTACATGTCATATATCATGTAACTAATTTTCTATACTCAATTTAAACATAAGGGCAATAAACAACTTCCATATCATAATATCACAGAGGTCTTGAGCATATTAGAATTTTGTTCAAGCTTTTCTAAACTATCCATCTTATCATGGCCGAAAATCTAAAATAAGAGTTCATGAATTTCTAGCAATGTACAACATGCAATTCTTTAAGAGAACTCTATATTCTATCATACAAACATGGTTATTTAAATTTAAAGGTCTTCCTAACCCTAAGCCCTTTTTCTTGGCCAAAACATATAAATGGATTTCTTTGGTTCCAAGTAACTTTCAAGCAAGAAGACCAATAAAAACCCTTAGTAGTTCATGGGAGAAATTTTGTACTAGTTTAGTTAAACAATATTTTTCCCTAACCTCCTTAACATATTTTTGGCCGAAATTCTAGGGTTAGGTACTCCTCTGATCAAGCATCATTTAAGTATAAAAACATGAAGAAAATCCTTCCTACATAGCATAGAAAGAATATCATGAAATAAGGACTTGGTTAAACCATCCTAGAATTGAAAACCCTTTCTTTAGCCAAATTTTCTTAAATTCTTTTCTAGGTTTTCTAATTCTTATAGAATCCGAAAATCACATAAAAGCCTTGTACCACAGGTGAGGGGAAGCTTACATCCTTTTCGTTTGTGGATCTAAGGTATGGTGAAGAAGAAGTAGCCTCTTCTTCTAGTTCCTTTCCCTTGATTCCTTTGCTAAGTCCTCCTTGTATCTTAGGCTTTCTTAGGGAACAAACTTGGCTTTGGGGCCGAAGATGGAGGAGAGGGGACTGTGGTGTTCTCAGTGAGGGAGAGGATGAATGAGAGAAAATGAGAGAAAAATAGTTTTCTCTTTTCTTGCTCCCTTTTATGTTAAGGGGGAAGAAGTAGCAAAATTGATTTTTGCTTTCCTTCTCCCTTAACCCATTTTCTATTTTTCTTACATTTATTTTATTTTCTATTTATTCTCCCCATTCATGATGAAATAAGGGGAATGAATCCCTTTAATCCCTTCTTTAAATTTTCGACAAAATGAAGAAAGAAAGAGGGAGAGAATGAAGTAAGGCAAGTTGCCTTTCTCTTCCTCTTTTCTTGTTTTCTCTTCTTAGATCTTTACTCTTACCTTTATCATGAGTTTCCCTCCTTTGTTATCAACATCTTCTGTCTATCCCAATTGGTTTCTACTAATTAATTCTATAAAATATAATATAAGAGGTTCATGGTTCAATCCTTGACCTCCTCTTCTTTTTATTTCATTTTATTTCTTTTTGCTTCAACTCACTTCCTATTATTTTTCTAAGGAAAAATCCCACATTCATATATTTATCTTACAAGCATAGTGGGTATTACACTTACTTATTACATATTAATATTATTTACTTGCATATCAATATTTTTTTCCTACTTAAAACAGCGGAAATCTTGTTTATAAAATTTCTCTTTTATAACCTTTCTTTTCTTTTCAAATCACCATTACTAATTACCTAGCATATAAGGTCACATAGCATGATTAACATGATTTTAAGTCATAATACCAATAAGCATGATTAAATGTCATGGAGTCATGAAACAATAACATAAGCTAAGCATAATTCTGATTAAATAAAAGCAGGTCTTTCTCTTTTAGCCGAGCCACTACCACACACGTCCTTCTTGCCCCTCCTGCTGCTCCCTTAGTTCATCCATTCCTTGCCTTTATATGTGGTACAAGGAAAGTAAGCTATGAGCACACAAGACTCAGTAAGATCCTTCCTACTCACAAAAACCGTATAGCGTATCATAATCACAAGGCATAAAGCATGGAGATAAACTCATCATATCATGTATAGAAGCATCATATCGTAACTCTCATAATCATAAAATACAGAACATCTTATCATATCATGTCATATTCATAAGAGCATCAAATTATATCATGTCATAAAGCACATCATAGCATATCGTAACATAATCATAAGGTATCATAACATATCATGACATAATCATAAAGTATCATAGCATATCATGACATAATCATAAAGTGCATTCTGGTATATCATAACATAATCATAAGTATCATGGCATAATCATAGGGTGCATTCTGGCATATCATAACATAATCATAAGTATCATGGTATATCATGGTCTAATCATAAGGTATATGCAAGATGACTTTCAAAAAAACATGTATCATGAACATATATATATGCAACATGTCTTTTGAAAACTTATTATATACATACTTAAACATAATCTCAACATAACTAGGGCCCCGACTTGTACAACATACATAAATGCGCGCGTCCTATGTAGATCCAAGGTAGCAAGTCTTGAACCCTACAAGGCATATATACTAGGCCCGTTTCTTAGTCCATCGACCTAGGGGCACTTAGGAGCCCATTCCTAATGAGGCCCGTTTCTTAGTCCATCGACCCCGGGCCGCTTATGGAGCTCACCCTTGGTACAAGCCATATAAAGTAAAGTAGCATGTTATACATATCATGGTTCTTATCATTTCATGTATCTCATATTTCTTAACATATCATAAAACATGCATAATTTGGGCACACAGCTCATCATAATAACATGCATAAATTTGGGCACACAGCATATCATAAACACATGCATAATTTGGGCACACAGCTCATCATAATAGCATGCATAATTTGGGCACACATCACATCATAAATACATGCATAGTTTGGGCACACAGCTCATCATAATAGCATGCATAATTTGGGCACACAGCATATCATAAGGGTTATCAACATGCATAGAACATGAGCATACGTAAATAAACATAGAAGCATAGTAAGTTCTTATCATATCATGAAGCATTTCATGTTAGACACATGGAGATCATAATTAGGTCTCTAACCCTAATTTTTCATATAGTGGCCGAAACATATGATTGTAAATTAGGTTAGCAATCAACATACAAGCATGTGAACCCTAAACCAATATCATATCATATATCATAAGGAACATCATGAGCATGTTTAGTTTAGGTTCTAGGTTCCCTAAGCTTAGAAACTTGTCATGGCCGAATCTTATCAAGCATTACATTGGGTTAAAAGCAACATACAAGCATGTGAACTCTAAACCAATATCATATCATATATCATAAGGAGCATCATAAGCATGTTTAGTTTAGGTTCTAGGTTTACTAAGTTTATAGACTTGTCATGGCCGAATACCATAAAGCATCACATTTGGTTAAAAATCAACATACAAGCATGTGAACTCTAACCCAATATCATATCATATATCATAAGGAACATCATAAGCATGTTTAGTTTAGGTTCTAGGTTTCCTAAGCTTATAAACTTGTCATGGCTGAATACCATCAAGCATCACATTTGGTTAAAAATCAACATACAAGCATGTGAACTCTAAACCAATATCATATCATATATCATAAGGAACATCATAAGCAAGTTTAGTTTAGGTTCTAGGTTTCCTAGGCTTATAAACTTACTATGGCCGAAACTTGTAAATCATGTAACTAGGTTTCATGTGGCATAAAAGCATGGAAACCCTAAACAAATTTCATAGTATTTATTACCAAGAACATCATGAGTATGTTTAGGTCAAGTTCTAGATTTCCTAGGCTTATAAACTTGTTGTGGCCGAAAGTCCATGAAGAAATCCTAGGTTTTTAAGCAACCTAACCTCATAGAAAAACTCATGAACTATTGTACCACAGGTGAGGGGAAACTTACCTAATTTCTGCTTGTTGTTCCTTAAGAAAATGATACCCTTGTGAGGAGGAAGAAGAACTTCTCTTCTTAGTTTTCCCTTTTAGTTTTCTTCTTCTTGTAAGAGGTAAACCTTGAGACTCCTTCTTGGAAATAAGGTTTTCTTAGAGAGGAAACCTTAACTTGACTTTTGAGAATGAGGGAGAAAAGCTCTAAGTTTCGGTGGAGAAGGAAAAAGGAGGAGGAAGAAGGAGGAAGAAGAAGAATTAGAAATTCTCTTTCTCTTTTCTCCTCTAAATCCTATTTATTCATCATGGGAATGAATTATGTCTTCATTTATCCCTCCCTTAACTCCTCTATCTCTTCCCTCTTTGATTCTCATGAAAACTTAGAAGGAAGAGAGGGAAAGAAGGCAATTTGCCTTTTTCTTGCTCCCTCTCTTAACCAAGAGGAAGAGAAGGTAAGCAACTTGGTTTTCTCTTGCTCTTTTACTTAGTTCTTTCTTCTCACCTTTAACTACAATTTCCATTCCTTTCTATCCATCTATTATTCATTATTCTAGTGGTTATCATACACCAATTTAACTCTATTATTTGTGGGAGATTCAAGGTTCAAACCCTCACCTCTCTTTCTTTTTATTTCTATTATTTCTTTTGATTCCTCTTACTTTTATGCTCTAACGAAAAATAATACCCATATCTTATAATTTCGTGGGTGTTACATAGTGCTACGATGAAGGGAACACCGAATGGAAGCTGATAGAGCTCGACTTGGTAGACGAAACAAGGGCCAAAATCGCCATTCGACTAATGGCATACCGGCAGCAGATGAAGCAGAACTATAATAGGCGAGTGATCCTAAGGTCCTTCCAAGTAGGCGACCTTGTTTGGAAAAAAGTAAAGTCGGTCGGCGACATCGCTAAGCTCGAGGCACCATGGGCAGGACCGTTCAAGGTTGTGAAGAAGCTCTAAACAGATGCGTACTATCTAGAGGATGAAGATTGGAGGTAGCTCGAGATGCTGTGGAGAGCGAACCATCTTTAACCCTACAGGTGTGGATGAGAGGTGTGCAAGTGAATCCTGCACTTTATATCTATCGTGTGTTTTCCGAATGCAGGGCAAAGTTTGAATCAAAAAGCAAAGGCCTCTCAAGTGCATCTCCCTCAATGGTCGAGCGATGACCTTAAACTTAGGTGTACTAGTCTCCACCAAATTGTCAAGCAGCGACAATAAACGTGAGTCTCCACCAAATCGTCGAGCGACGACGTTAAACATGAGTCTCCACCAAATTGTCGAGCGGCGACGTTAAACATGAGTCTCCACCAAATCGTTGAGTGGCGACATTAAATGCAAGTCTCCACCAAATCGTCGAGTGGCAACCTTAAATGCGAGTCTCCACCAAATCGTCGAGCGATGACGTTAAACGTGAGTCTCCACCAAATCATCAAGCGGCGACGTTAAATGCAAGTCTCCACCAAATTGTTGAGCGGTGACATTAAACATGAGTCTCCATCAAATTATCGAGTGACGACGTTAAACTCTTGTCTCTGCCAACGATCAAGCGGCGACCTTAAACTCGAGTCTTCTCATATTCTTCCTCAACGATTGAGCAGTGACCTAAAACCCGGGTCTTTATCAACAGTCGAGTGACGACTATAAACACTTGAGTCAGAGACTCCCATGCCGATTGGGTGGGTTTGAATTGTATTTAAGCCACAGACTCAGTGTTCGGATCTCATATCTCCCCCGTTCGGGGTCGAGCAATCTGTACTGGTCTCGAACCAGCTTATCAGATCTCATATCTCCCCTATTCGGGGTCAAGCGGTCTTCGCTGGCCCTCGTTTGGGGTCGAGCAGTCTTCAAAAACTTACTGAGTGGACACACATCGGGGAATAGCCAACCAAAAATCCAAAGTCTTCAGAACAGGATGACTATTCAACGCTATTTTTTAAAATACTCTCAGAGTCGATCAAGAAATAGAAAAATGATGAATGAAGCTAAGAGCTTTGGCAAATAAGCAGGATGCGAAAAAACATACAAGGAGGTAAAGCACATTCGAGTGAACGAGCATCCATTTCAACTTCAGAAATGTTACAAAACTTGAGGACTACACATTACAAGGCTCTGCCTCACTCGAGATAATCCAGTACGTCATCGGGCAGCGTGGTTGTAAGCTTGTCCTGGGTTATGACCTTGCTGGTCATAGCGGTCGACAGGTGGCCCCCCTCGCGAAGTTGATCGATCGCCCCCTCGATCGCCAAGTCGAATAGTCGAAGGGTTCGGTCGGTGACTTTATCGCAGAAGGCATTCGAACAAATGTAGGCTAGCTTCATGGCCTCAAACCTACTCCCTTCAGCATCCTGATAAATCCTCAATGCCACATGGGAGCCCTCTAGCTCATCCTTGGCAGTGACAATTTTGCCGCGGAGGGACGCTTCTTTCGCCGAGTGGTTGTTCCGCTCGGCGATCAGGAAATCTTTGGCCTCCTTAAGCTTTTGGGCGAGGCCCCGAGCCTCCCTATTCTTCTCGTCCAGATCAGAGATGGCCCAGTTCTTCCTCGCGTTCGCCAACTCGATCTTGTTATCAAATGTGGTGACCTGCTTATTCAGCTGCTTGAGCATGGTGGCCTGCCCAATGATCTTTGCCCGTTCGGCCTCGAGCAGCTTCTCGCTCTTCTCTAGAGCAGCCTAGAGTCAGGCCACCTTGGCATCTATCTTTTCCTAAGTGATTAAGGATTGGCCGCTCGATGCCTTCAGCTGCTTAACTTCCCCCTCCAGAAATGTGAGCCTGTGGCACCTGGCCAGGCTCTCCACCTAGTACTGTGGACAAGAAAAAGGGAGTTCATAAGTACCGATCGGAGGTAAAATTTGAATTTACATTAAAGTACTTACTCCAATGGACATTTGGGTGTGATTTTTCGCAAGGGCGCTCAGAGGCATCATCGCCGCACGGGCTCAGGCGTCCTCCCAAATTTTGGTGAACGACCCCTGTATGATGATTTGGTGCTCGAGGCCTCAAGATCCAGCTCTTGGCTCACTGTATTCCTCAATGGGCAGGTGGAGGATCGTCGTGATGTGGTGTCGAACGGTCGGGAGGAGGATGCCGGACTGATGCTGGACTTCTTTATCTTCGATGGCTTCACAGTCAGCGGCATGAAGGCTATAGGCGGAGCAGCTAGAGTCCCTTGCGGCAACTCGGTAAGAGACGGTGTCCGATTAGATGACGCGGAGGCCACCGTTTGTTGAACCATGGGGGGTCAAAGTTTTGACCAGCTCGACAGACTGCACCGTTAAAGTAGCAAAACACAATGAAGGCTCGGCCCATCACCTCTTGCACCGGTTCAGTGTCACGTCGGATGAGACTGAACTTGATGGTCCCTCGACGGGAATAAAGGGGCGTTGTTCGGCTGGAGGCTGTGAGCCCAGGGTGGCTCCTCCGCTCGGCGCATGGCTAGCCTCGCCTTCGCCCACCACCATGGGAATCTCCTCGATCAGTCCAAGCAGATCTTCGTGGAAGCCGACCAATTGCAGGCCTCGGCTCGCCAGTTCTTCAGTGACCACCACCTCGATCACGGTGTCTATAAGCTTCACCTTACCGGTCATATGTGCTCACATCATGACTTCGGTTGCAAGAGAAAAAGAAAAATCACTTAGCATCAAAGGAAGAGGTAAAGAGGTTTCATACCTAGGCTAGTCGGCAGCCGAGTGTGGATCAAACTTAGGCCGAAGATGTACAAGATGCCCTCCAACAGCAGCTTATAGATGTCATACTTCTGACCGGCTAGCATGGAGGCTGTGTCCAAGTAGTCTGATCGACTCTTGTAACTTTTCAGAGGTGATTGAGGCACCACTTCGAGCTGCCAGCTGGTTGGGAAATCTAGCCGCTCGAGAAGGCGCATGAAGAAAAAGTATTCCTTCCAGTGCTTATTGGAGGTTGCCATCTTGTCAAAGAATACTAAATTGATTCCCAACTAGAAGGGCAAGGCCCCCAGATCGGATAGTTTAGGGTAATAAAATTAATGAAAGACTCGGGGGATAAGAGGAATGTCATGCAGACGGAACAAGATGATGACTCCGCACAGTAACCCAAAGGAGTTCGACACAAGTTGAGGAAGGGAAATGCGAAAGTATTTACAAACCGCTGGAATGAAAGGATGAAGAGGAAACCATAAACCAGTGATGAATTGGTCTCAAAAGAAATAAAGGCAGCCGATCGGTGGGAAATTGGGCCAATCAGACGAAGAAGGCAAAATGATATGATGATCGGAAGGAATTTCAAAAGCCTCGCGCAGGCTCTTAGCATCACCCCCATCAAATCTATACTCCATGGATGAATACCAGAGTCCAAGGATAGGAGCAAGCGGCTGAGAGGAGATGGCCATCGCAAGACAGAGGAAGAAGGCAAAGAAATGCGATCGAAGGGGAAAGAGGTCGTTTGAATACTGTCAAAACAAAAAGAATTGCCAAAATAGATCAAAAGCAGACGTGATGGGGAGTGAACTTATGGGAAAAAGGGGCACCGAGAAAGCAGAGGTTGCTAGAGGAGAGGCGCAGAGGATCGCCGAAGACAGGATCGCATAGGAGCACAAAGAGACGATCGCCGGAGAACTCACACGCAAAGTGTGTGAAGGAAGTGGCGTAGAAGGCTTATAAGACCCGGGCTCCACCGACTGGGGTTGTTCGATCTAGGTCACGGAAACCCAGGCCAAGATCTCACCGTTGAATTCAACCGTCAAATGTCACATCACGCCTGTTGTGTCAAGTGTGCGATGGCTATGGGAGTGACACGTGGCGCACCATCATAGGTCAACAATTAAGAATGAAGTGAGGACATGTTCAGCCTTAATGAGTGGAGATTTACATGATTCCCAAGAAATCTGGGTGATGTCAGCCTAGCCCGCACTCGCTCGAGACAGCTTGAGGAAAAAGTTCTACTAGTGCAAACCTTTGTCCATCCGATCTGATCGAGGGAGCATGCTTATGATCGAACAACAAGCTTCAAAAGGATGATCTGTGAGGATTGGGCCTATCCTGATCAAAATTCATACAACGATGAAGACTGATCGGGAGGGAATCATCTCACACAATGGTCCAGTCAGTTGGACTACAGCCTCCTTCGACTAGACTTGAAGGGAAGACTTGTGATGCGGTGATTAGGGGGGCCCCACCTTGTTGCCACGGTGGAGGTCAAAGTCAACGGGTGGACAGCATTGGCTAGTCAGGCGAGTCATACATCGATCGGGCATTAAGCACTGACTCACCATCTTCAGAACAAGGAGTAATCAAACCGACGCTCAAAGGACGCGCAGAAGCTGAGCTGAGTGCCTCCTCTACTCAGACTAGTAGCAGACTCAACATCAGCTAAGCACACAGACGGTGAACTACCCTCCGAGTGGCTAACTTGCTTGACCCATCAATCGAGCATATGGACAGCGGGCTTTCGGCTGAACGACCTTCCCTCTCTGCCCGACAATGGACAACACTTGGATACTGGACTTCCATCCATGCAGCTATCCCGCTCGCCATGACAGTAGACAACGCAAGGATAGCAAAATTTCGATTGAACAACCATTTCGCTCGACTAAGCAACAGAAATAGCGGGATATCCTTCGATATCCTTTTGGGAGCTAGTGCCACTAACAGGTGGCATGGTCAAATAGAGAATCATACGACGGAAGCTTCCATTTTCACTTCAGAGATATACTCGACCTGTTAAGGTACTGTGTCAGGAATACTTTACTGACACATCTTTTCAGGAAAAACTTTAAGATGCGTGCTCACCTTGGGAAGCATGCACGCGTGCTTCCGGGGCTCTATATAACGGGGGTTCAAGCATCAGCGGAGGTATGTTTTTTTCATGATTTCTGCTATTGAGCTACAGTTCTTGCTTCTTCTGCTTCGCCGGAGACTGACTTGAGCGTCGGAGGGCCATCGCCGGGGACCCCTTCCCTAGCTCGGCACTGACGTTGCTTGTGTTGTAAGCTGGAGCAAAGTCCACCGGAGGTCAGCAGGAGTGCCACATCCCCAGCATCCATCTCTTCGACTTTCGGACAAGATCAATATAGATGAGACCAAATTCCTTACTCAATATTAAAACCTATACCTTCCGTTAATATGGTAAGAACCAGAGTTTAAGTTCTTGTTTGAGTTATTGGCCAAAGTCAAGCTCAAATTTGAAATTAAATATGTTTAAACCATAGAGATACAATCTCATGATTAACAGGTTAGTTTTAAACTTAAAGCGTTGATTTGTTGTGTTAAAGCCATAATCAATGTGGATAGAGGTGAAGTTAGGTAATATGCATTTGATGTATACTTGTTAACGTGTTAATAACCCGATGTTTATGCGAAGATCAATCAGTTGCTTGCATAATGTGATAGTTCCATATAAGTGATATGCAATCGCTAAACTTGTTACCTACTGCTATAGCTAAGAATGACTTGTTGGCCAAAGTCATGGTTATTCTTATCTATAGTGGATATCAACCCACTTGGAGAAAACCTACCATCTTCCGAATTCAAAAATAAGGGTATTTGAATTTGATAAATAAGCGGGGTCTTTTATGTAAATTATTTACATAAATAATATCATGTCTCTCATACATTCTCATTTTTATATTTCTAGCTTAATTATTTAATTATGACTTCTGTTAATCTGGATTTAATTTTGGACTCGAATAAATGACTGGGCTGAACTTCTTGGACTGGTTTTGAAATTTAAGAATTGTTCTCAAAGCTGAGAAACTAGCTTATGTCCTTGATCAACCTCTTCTCACAAGTCTTGATGCCGATGTAACTACAGACCAATTATTGACCCTTCATAAATATGAGGATGATTCTGTACTTATAAGTTGTATCATGCTAGCTTCTCTGACTCCTGAACTATAGAAACAACATGAGCATTTGGATGCTTATGATATTTTCTATCATCTTCATGAGCTATTTGATGAGAAAGCTAGATCTGAAAGGTTCAAGGTCTCTAAGCTTCTCTTTTGCTCAAAGATGTAGGAGGGTTCGTCCACAGTACAATATGTACTAAAGATGAATGACTTCATAGAGCGTTTAGCATCACTCGATTTTACAATGGATCATGAGTTAAGTATTGACTTAATTCTACATAGTTTACCGAAAAGTCATTCACAATTTGTGATGAACTATCGGATGAACAATTTGGAATCAACCATTTCCAAGATGATTAATATGCTCAAGAGTGTAGAGCTTTCTATTAAAGGTGAACAGAAAACTGTGATATTAGTAGACTCCTCCAAGAAAGGTTCTAAGAGAAAACCAAAATATCAAGCTAAAGGGAAGAGCAAAAAGGCAAAGACAGTAGAACTGGCACAAAAAGGGCACAAGCCATCATTGTGGCTAGATGGGACACTAGCGAAGAAATTGTAAGATTTATCTTGAGTCTGTGAAGAAGAATATGGTATTTGATGCCCCATCCTCTTCAAGTATTTTTGTTATTAATTGTCATGCTCTTTCCTCAGACATTTGGATATTGGATGCTCACATATATGTAATGACATACAAGGGCTAAGAAATAACAGAAGATTCATTAAGGGAGAAACAAGTCTACGAGTTGGAAATGGAGCAAAGGTTGCTGCAGTTGCCATCAAAATATACTTGTTACAGCTTCTTAGTGGACTTGACATAGAACTAGATAATTCATATTTTGTTCCCGCATTAATAAAGAATATTATTTCTTTTTCTTGCTTAAATAGAAAAGGTTTTCATTTGACTTTTAGTAACAATCATTATTATATAACGTCTAATGATGTTCTTTATGGCATTGAAACTTTATGCAATGACATCTACACATTAGATACATCTAGTGATGCATTCAATATCAATACGAGCAATAAACTCGCCCGATTAGATAATCAATTAACCTCTTACTCGTGGCATTATCGCCTTGGCAATATAAGCAAGAAACGCATGTCTAAATTGCAAAAGATTTCAATTCTCGAATCATTTGAATTAGATACATTTGATACATGCAATTCATGTTTAAAAGGCAAGATGACAAAGTTACCTTTTTCTAGAAAGGGTGAACGACTTGATGAGTTACTTGGGCTCATGCATACCGATGTATATGGATCAATGTCAACTCATGCACTAGGAGGTTATACTACTTCATTACTTTCATTGATGATCACTCTTATTATGGGTATGTGTGTCTAATAAAACACAAGTTTCAAGCCTTTGAAAAGTTTAGAGAATTCAAAAATAAAGTCGATAAACAACTTGGTAAAAATATCAAGATACTTCGATCCGATCGAGGTGGTGAGTATTTAAGACAAGAGTTTCAAGATTATCTAAGGGACAATGATATATTATCTCAATGGACTCTGCCATATACGCCACAACATAATGGTGTATCGGAAAGACATAACTGAACCTTATTGGACATGGTTAGGTCAAAGATGGATCATGCAAAACTTCCCAAAACCTGTGGGGTTATGCACTCATGACAGCTATGTTACTTACTAAATAGAGTCCCGACGAAAATAATATTAGCTTCTCCATATGAGCTATGGACTGATGTGCGTAGATTATATACACTTTTATGCATGTCTTGATGCACATCTACTTGTATTTCATTAGCATAATCTATGTTTATTGCACCCTATTTCATTGTAATGTCATACTTCCATTATAATGTCATACTTCCATTATATTCTGTTCAGAAATCTGTTCTTTGCTTGTTTTGATTGATAGGACATGATTTGGAGCAAAAATGGAGCTTAAATGAAGTCTGGAGCTTTCAGAGTGTCATGGACATGCAAAAACTAAGTCCTTGCAAGTTTTGGCCGTGTGGAGACCACATGGCTGTGTGGAGGTCATGTGGGGGGCGTGTTGAGGCCGTGTGAATGTCACACGGCCGTGTTAAGGCCGTGTGGAATTATCAACACTACAGACCAAAAGTAAAATGACCATAACTTTGTGCTCGGTTGAAGTTTAGGGATGTTCTTTATACCGATTTGTAGATAACTTCAAGATCTACAACTGTTATGAAGACTTCAACCAGAGAAATGTTGGGATTTTCGAGCCGTAAAAACCGATTTTTGCTTTGCGGAAACCCCGAAATCCCATGCCACTGGATCCGTGCGAATATTAAAATTTTTACATGTACAAGTTTTCTAATCCTAGATCTACTTTAGATCTACATATTTAGGGTTTATACCTTTGAAGCGAAGCCCTTTTCAAATCCCGCTCATCCAAGTGTTGCCGGATCTCGAGTGTGTTCAAGTGTACACACCTCTAGTAGTATCCACACGAACAAGAAGTGATTCTCAAACCACTCTAGATGGAGAAGAGAACACCACAAGTGTGCTAGCACTCCTCGGGCTCTTGGATGGGATTGGAAGAAGAAGATAGAGAAAAGAAAAGATAGAATGAATCTCAAACACTCTTCTTATTCTTCTATGTGACTATCACTCTATCTTTCTTCTTGGAACTAAAACTCACTAACCTTCTTGCCTTGCTTGGAGCTCTCGGCCAAGAGAGGAGAAGGAGCAAGATGAGAGCAAAGGAGGAAGAAGCATTCAATCACCAAAATCAATGCCACAAATGAAACTCATATTCCTTTATGTGGCCGACCACACATTGAATGCCAAGGGTCTTTGACTGTTGACATTCCATGCCTCTTGATCTCCTTTGATGATGTGGAGATAATGTGGCAAGGCTAGTCATGCCATGTAGGAAGAGTCAACCTTCATTATGTGGCATTTGGCCAAGTCAAACTTGATGTTTCAACTTCCTATTTTGGTCAAGTCAAACTTGACCACTTCTCTTCTTAGGTGAGTTAAATCCAACCTTTGATTCAAGTCAATTTCAATTCAATGAATCTCAATTCATTAATATAAATTGACTCAATGAATCAACTTTAAATTAGACTCATTCAACAATTGAATCTTATTGAGTCTAACTCAATAAGTCTACTTTGGATTACTCTTAATCCAATTTTGATTCATCACATGAACCTAATCCAATTGGTTCATCATATGAACCTAATCTCCATCCACTTGTTCTTTGTGTATGACCCAATAGGTTCTTGTAACGTTGGCAATGTTTCTAAATCTTATTTAGAAATAAAAACAATGAGCGACATCTAGCAATACATCATTGCTACACAAGTTACAAGAATGTTGAGATCCAACATCACCTTGTGACTACTAATTGTGACTCTTCACAATATATGACAAGTGTCCTTCTATCCTTGACATCTAGGTTGATCAATCTAAATCATGAACTCCAAGTAGACTCACTATAATCAAATGAGCTCAATATCTCATATTGACTCATTTGGGCATGACCATGCACTTAGTGATCTCACTCTATCAAGAATAACGATGTCACTCCCGTTATATAGGAGGGATAGATCCCATCTACATCACTCACATCCCTCCGCATAATTTGTTACATACCCAGTAATTTCCTTTATAGTCCACTCAGTTACGGGTGACGTTTGACGAAGCCAAAGTATGCAACTCCTTATGTAGGGAACCATGGTGACTTCAGGTCCAAGGACTAATAGTCATACTAATAGCCACATGAGAAAGTATATGACACTCATATAGTGATCCATGATACTTTCTCATGGCGGGTCATTCAGTATACATTCTCCAATGCATACCCATGTGTCAACTTGATATCTCTATATCCATGAGTTGTGAGATCAAGTCATCCAGTTGACCTACATGCTAGTCTCATCGCATTGACATTGCCCCTGAATGTTAATACTTGACTTGGAATGATTAAGAGTAGTGTTCCCTATATCATCTCACTATCGATTTAACCAATCGATTGATATAGGTAAGAACCTTCTACTCAAGTATGCTATTATACTTAGTTATTTGACACTAATACAAGTAAGTATAATAACCAAAACAAATGCCTTTATATACATAGGAATATGATACAATGAGTCCATACAATAATCATCATATGATTGGCTCTAAGGCTCTAACTAACAATCTCCCACTAGCACTAGTGCCAATCAGTGTAGGCTCTAAGACCCAATGACCTAGTGTGATCATCATGCTTTCTCTGTGCCAAAACCTTGGTCAAGGGATGAGCTATGTTAACCTCTGTGAACTCTTCTAGCTTACAGCACCACCATTCAAGCAAAACACGAACCCAGACTGTGATTGATAATCATCCTGGTCAGTTTGGAAGCTAGCATCACTGTAACCCTTTACAGCTAGCTCATCATCGCCTCCATATATCAAGAAATATTATTTAGTCCTTCTTAAGTACTTAAGAATATTCTTGACTGCTATCCAGTGACTTTCACCTGGATCTGATTAGTATCTGCTCGTCATGCTCAAAGCATACGAGACATCAGGACGAGTACATAACATGGCATACATGATAGATCCTATTGCTGAAGCATAAGGGATCTGATCCATGCGGTCTCTCTCCTCTCTAGAAGAGGGACTTTGAGTGTTCGAAAGACTCACACCATGTGACATCGGCAGAAATTCCTTCTTGGAGTTCTGCATGCCAAATCGTAGTAATACCTTGTTCATGTATATACTCTGACTTAGGCCAAGCAATCTCTTAGATCTATCTCTATAGATCTTTATGCCTAGAATGCAGGCAGCTTCACCTAATCCTTCATTGAGAAACAATTCCCTAGCCAAGTCTTTACAGACTACAGCAAAAGGGATATCATTCCCAATGAGTAGTATGTCATCCACATACAATACAAGGAAGACAACTGTGTTCCCTACAACCTTCTCGTAGACACAAGGTTCATCTTCATTCTTGATGAAACTAAACTGTTTGATTGCATCATTGAATCAAAGATTCCAGCTCTGAGAAGCTTGCTTTAGTCCATAAATGGACTTATGCAGCTTGCATACTCTGCCAGTATGTTGTGGATCTACAAAACCCTCATGTTGTGTCATGTACACATCCTCGAGCAGGTTTCCATTCAGAAACATGGTTTTGACATCCATCTGCCAGATCTCATAATCGTGGTATGCTGCAATAGCAAGCATGATCCGAATGGACTTAAACATCGCTACTGGAGAAAAGGTTTCATCATAGTCAATACCATGAATTTGTTTGAAACCTTTAGCTACCAGACGCCCCTTATATATTAGTTCATCCATGTCAGTCTTTCTCTTAAAGACCCACTTACACCCAATGGGTTTTATCCCTTCAGGTGGATCAACCAAAGTCCATACTTGGTTGGTGTACATGGATTCCATTTCGGATCTCATGGCCTATAATTATTTCTCAGAATCTGGTCTCATCACAACTTCCTGATAAGAGGTAGGCTCATTCTCAATGAGCATAGCGTCATCATGGTCAGACAAGAGAAATTAGTATCTCTTAGGCTGACGACGTACCCTATCAGACCTGCGAAGAGGTATGTCTACTTGAACTGGTTGTTGTTCCTCAACTCCTTGTGGAACAATCTCATCATCCACAACACTTTGTGGTTCCAGTTCAACTTCCATCAAGGCTTCAGTGCTATGGTACATATCCTGAACTTCTTCAAGATTGAACGTACTCCCACTAGTTTTTCTAGAAACAAAGTCTCTTTCTAGAAATACCCCAGTCTTAGCCACAACTACTTTATGTTGACTGGGAATGTAGAAGTAATATCCCTTCGTTTCCTTGGGATATCCTATAAAATAGCACTTATCGGATTTGGGTCCCAGTTTGTCCGAGACATGATGTCGAACGTAAACCTCACAACCCCAAATCCTCATAAAAGACACTTGGGCATCTCTCCCAGTCCATAACCTATATGGTGTCTTTATCACAGCCTTGGATGGAACACGGTTGAGTATGAAGTTTGCTGTGTCCAGAGCATAGCCCTAAAGAGATGTAGGTGTTGGTGCAACCTTAGGTCAAGGTTGACCTGGTTGACCCGACTCAAGTTGACTTGACTCGAGTTGTATTTTGATGTTTGACTTGGGAAGATTGTTGATGCAACTTTAGGTCAAGGTTGACCTAGTTGAGTTGCATGTTGATGTTTGACACTCGTGAGGAAGTTCTATTCTTGTTATGGGACAAGAATAGATGTTTGGGAGATTATTGGTGTAACCGTAGGTCAAGGTTGACCTGGTTGACCTGAAAAGTCCAAGTATGGAGACTTGGCACTGGAAAGGTCCAAGCAGGGAGCTTGGCATGCGAAAAGTCCAAGTATGGAGACTTGGCACGGGAAAAGTCCAAGTATGGAGACTTGGCACTGGAAAAGTCCAAGTATGGAGACTTGGCACGGAGAAGTCCAAGCAGGGAGCTTGGCACGAGGGAAAGTCCTAACTGTGATGTGAGGCAGTGGGAAAGTCCTAACTGGGATGTTAGGCAGTGTGGAAAGTCCTGGTGAGTGAAGCCAGGCAGTCGGAGAAGTCCTGGTGAGTGAAGCCAGGCAGTCGGGAAAGTCCTGGTGAGTGAAGCCAGGCAGTCGGAGAAGTCCTGGTGAGTGAAGCCAGGCAGTCGGGAAATCCTGGTGAGTGAAGCCAGGTGAAAATCCTAGTGAGTGAAGCTAGGTGAAAGTGGAAGTCCTGGTGAGTGAAGCCAGGCATTCGGGAAAGTCCTGGTGAGTGAAGCCAGGCAGTTTGGAAGTCCTGGTGAGTGAAGCCAGGCAGATTGGAAATCCTGGTGAGTGAAGCCAGGTGAAAACCCTAGTGAGTGAAGCTAGGTGAAAGTCCTGGTGAGTGAAGCCAGGCAAGGGAAAATCCAGATGGATCAAGGGTGATCGGACATCTGGTGTTGGGAAGTCCAAGTAGATCAAGGGAGTGATCAGATACTTGGCACGAAGAGGAAAGTCCAAGTGGGTCAAAGGGATTGACCGGACACTTGGTGGAGAGTCTTAGCAGGTCAAGGGACTGACCGGATGCTAAGCATGATGTACCAACAGGTCAAGATTGACCGGATGTTGGTTTGAACTTGGTTTGGGCGAAAACCATGAGCTGGATCGATCTGGTGATCGATCCAGTGATACCGCGAATATTCTGATCGGTCTGGTGACCGATCAGTAACACATCAGTAGCATACTGTGTGATAACTGATAGGTCTGGTGACCGATCAGGAGTCGATCAGAAGCCGAACAGGAGCGAGGCGCGAGAGGCTGATCGGTCGGGGACCGATCAGCCTAAAGCCTGATCGGTCCCCGGCCGATCAGAGTTCTGATCGGTCTATGGACCGATCAGGAGGATCGGTCCATGGACCGATCGGGGAACGAACAGAGCTTCTTCCTGATCGGTCCCCGACCGATCAGAAGTTCCCGATCGATCGTGGACCAATCGGGGGCCAAGCAAGGCCTCTTCCCGATCGGTCCACGGGCCGATCGAGTTCTAACGTGCGCAACGGCTAGTTTCTTCTGTCTTCTTCGCAGGTTATAAAAGAGGTTGAGAAGCTACTGTTGAACTTCTTCTTCTTCTTCTCTTTGCCCCTGCTTCTTGCTGTGCTTGAGCTTTGCTGAGCTCTCTACTTCGTGAAGCTTCGTGTGAGCTTCCCCGGCTGGTCAGCTGCTGCTATCGTTCCGTGAAGTTGCTGCTTCGTCAACGGAAACCAGTCGAAGGCAAGATAGTGTGTGTTTTTACATTCTTATTGTTCTTGCTTCTTGTTGTATTTCTTGTACACTTATCTTGCTGTTGCAAGAGACTTTGTGGCGAGGTTTCTCCACCCAGAAGGAGTGTTTGTATTAGCCGGTTTTCCGGGGACTCATCCACCGACGGATTGATAGGGCTCGTCCACCTTACGGACACGCCGAGGAGTAGGAGTTTCATCTCCGAACCTCGTTACATCGATGCGTTGAGGTTTGATCTCTTTCTTTGTCGTTTCTACATTGTATTTTCCGCTGCGCTAACCCTAATCGTAGGAAGAAACGCGAGAATTTGGGGCGGCTATTCACACCCCCCTCTCTAGCCGTACGAAAGATCCTAACAAGTGGTATCAGAGCGAGGTCGCTCTTCATCGGATCAACACCCGTGGGAGCAAAGCTAGAGATGGATCAATTCGGAGAAGACATCACCATTCCACCCTTCTACAACGACAACTTCGCATATTGGAAGGTAAGGATGATGTATTTTCTTAGGACTAATATGTTGAATTGGTTTTGTGTACAAGAAGGTTTTACTCCTCCAATGGATAAAGAAGGAGAGCCTCTAGAGAAGAACAAGTGGACGAAGGAACAAGTCCACCAATCTACAATCAACAATGAGGTAACTAAAACAATTGAATTTTCATTACCTACTAATATTTTGTGTAAGATAGGTAAGTACAACAATGCCAAGGAATTATGGGATAACTTGGCCAAGTACCATGAGGAGAGCTCCACTTCAAGCCATGAAGAGGAGCCTAGTGAGCCAAGTAGCTCACATCATGGAGGGAGCGAATTGGGAGTTGAGGGCTACTCAACATCCAAGGAAGAAGAGGAGGAGAGTTCCTCTTGTTCAAGTTCGGAGCAAGAAGAAGAGGCATCTACCTCCGGAAGGGATGAGGAAGAGAGCTCACACCCATGCCCAAACCTAGGTAACTCAAGCATTTCAATTTCAAATAAGTTACATATAATATGCTTTGAGTGTAGGGAGTGTGGACATTACAAGAGCAAATGTCCAAAGAGAGTTAGGAAGACTCCACCGGCACCAAAGGTCAAGGAAGCCGGAGTCCCAACACGCAAAGGCAAGAAGCACGTGGTGTGCTTTCAATGCAAGCAACGGGGACACTATAGGAGCCAATGTCCGAAGGGGAGGAAACCTCGCAAGGACAAGAGATCGAGCACATCGATAGGGGGAGCTAAGGCAAACCCTAAGGTATCTTTTAAGGCTCATTCGTGCAATTCTAGTAGGATACATGCTAGTAATTTTATTGCATTAGTCAATAATGATGAGCATGTTAACACTAGAAATCAACACATGTGCTTAGGTGCTAAACATGTCAATCTAGGTAAGGATAACACTAGAAATACCAACCCTAGGATTAACGCTTCTAAAGTTAAGGAAAACCTAGGTAGAAATCCCAAATCAACTAGACACATGCCTAGGAATGCCTCAAAGAAAAATGACAAATCAAAAATTGAGGTATTAGAGAAGGAGAATCAAGTCTTGAGGTCAAGACTTGATACTTTGGAAAAGGCTCTTAAGAACTTGGAGAAGTCATCTCTAGGGTTTAAGGGTCAAAAACCAATGTCCAAGGACAAAAAGGGTTTGGGTCACAAACCTAAGTCCCAAGTGGTCAAGCCCACTTATCATAATGTTCCATTCAATTATGGAACAAAACCTAGGGCTAGGAAGACCCCCACCAAGGTCACAAGGGAGTCACCCTAGAGTTGATCTTGATGAGTCCCAAATGACCAAGGCTTTAAAGCCTAAGAGGGTCATTAGGAGAGTTGCTAGGAAGTCATCCCTAGTGAATATTTAGTGAACCCAATGAGCTCTAATAGGTATTGGGTTCCTAGGAGCATCTTCTCTACCCCATAGATGGGTTAGAGAGTGTCAACTCAATTAGAAGGGTAGTTAACCCAACTTTGAGGAAATTGACACTCAAGGAGCATTTTCAAGGTCTTGATAACCTTTGGAAATGAAAAAGAATTATTATTTACTCCTTAAAGAGTAAAATGTGCCATTATGGAAAAGAATGATTTTAATTGGCACAATTTGAGGAAAACCTAGAGAAATACCATAATTGGGAGTTTGGTTTCTCTTAGGGATATATGGGCAATCTAGGGTTAGATTTTAAGTTAGCTAAGGCTAAGGATACTTAGATACGGATTTAGGTATTTTATTTGAGCTAACTTGCCATGATTGGTTGCCATATGCCATGCCATGACATCATATTTATTTTATTATCATTTGAAATGTCATGATAATACTTAGGCTAGTTTATATGTCATGTGTTAGTTTAGTTTCAAACTTTATGCCATGACATCGTGACATTGGCACATGTTCTCATTTATGATACCATTTTATGCCATGTCATCATCTCTTGCATTAATAATCAATTGAATTGATTTAAGGATGAAAAACATATTTTGATATTGAGATCAAATTTGTGTTTAGAAAATGCATGAGACCTTAGCCTAAGATACCTAAACCCATATCTCACATCAAAATTGACATGGATGTGCTTGATACACTTTAGATGTGTGTGAGATATTAGGATCATGAATTAGGATCAAGGTGCATAGTTCTTGTACCTAGATGAGCCTAATTCAAGATATGGAGGATCATAGGGAAAGCTTGTGTACAAGTTATGTGCATATAGCCCTAAGATTATGGTCCTAAATTCAAATGGTTTTAAAAGCATTTTAAAATTGATTTGAAAAACCTTGATGAAGCTTTCCTAGTGATAGCATTCATCATTGAACATTGTGATACAAAGTTGAGTTAAACTTGAACTTTTTCAAAGTTTTTGAACTTTGTATCAAGATTGAAAAATGGAAACTACTTTCATAGAAAACTATTTTTCCATGGTAGTATATGTTATGAGGAATGTATCCTCAGAATTTCACATTTTTCGAATTTTCTGAATTTTCTAGGAGTTTCGAATTTCGGAAGGAAATTGAAATCGCTATCGAGTCCGGATCGGTGCGGGGACCGATCCGGTAAGTCTGATCGGTCTGCGGACCGATCCAGTGAAGCATGGATCGGTCTGCAGACCGATCCATAAGTTCCGAGAGCAGGTGCGATCTGGTGAAGGCCTGATCGGTCGGGGACCGATCCATGGGGTTTCTGATCGGTCTGGGGACCGATCAGAGCGTGCCAGTTTCTGATTTCAGCTGTTGGTCTGAAATTTCAGCTGGAAGTTGGGTTTTTGTAGATTTCTAAAGGTTTGGAACTCCCAAAGACATTGTTGGTGCAATGGTCAAGGGGGAGTTGGCTTTTAGGGGGAGTTTTTACTCCTTAAGATTTTTAAGGATTAGTGATATGGGATTATCACTAAGTTGATTGTTGAGTTTAGTATCAAGGGGGAAATTAAGAGTTTCAATGAAAGGTATGGGACTTTCATTAGGAAGAAACTCTTGACCTTGATACTCTCCTTTTTCTTTTTGATGTGTGTCAAAAAGGGGAGAGTGCTCATTGGAGAGTTATTGGAGAACCCAAGTTAGGTTATCGGTTTAACCTAAGCTAGGGGAAGAATGTCAAGGAATGTTCGAGGAAGAACATTGGAATTCTTTTTGATGTGTGTCAAAAAGGGGGAGAATTATTGGAGAACCCAAGTTAGGTTATCGGGTTAACCTAAGGGGAGAATGTCCAGAGAATGTTCAAGGAAAGAACATTGGACATTGGAAGATGGTTGGAAAACCTAAGTTAGGTTATCGGGTTAACCTAACTTGATTATGATTTTGTCAAACATCAAAAAGGGGGAGATTGTTGGTGCAACCTTAGGTCAAGGTTGACCCGACTCGAGTTGACTTGACTCGAGTTGTATTTTGATGTTTGACTTGGGAAGATTGTTGATGCAACTTTAGGTCAAGGTTGACCTAGTTGAGTTGCATGTTGATGTTTGACACTCGTGAGGAAGTTCTATTCTTGTTATGGGACAAGAATAGATGTTTGGGAGATTATTGGTGTAACCGTAGGTCAAGGTTGACCTGGTTGACCTGAAAAGTCCAAGTATGGAGACTTGGCACTGGAAAGGTCCAAGCAGGGAGCTTGGCATGCGAAAAGTCCAAGTATGGAGACTTGGCACGGGAAAAGTCCAAGTATGGAGACTTGGCACTGGAAAAGTCCAAGTATGGAGACTTGGCACGGAGAAGTCCAAGCAGGGAGCTTGGCACGAGGGAAAGTCCTGGTGAGTGAAGCCAGGCAGTGGGAAAGTCCTAACTGGGATGTTAGGCAGTGTGGAAAGTCCTGGTGAGTGAAGCCAGGCAGTCGGAGAAGTCCTGGTGAGTGAAGCCAGGCAGTCGGGAAATCCTGGTGAGTGAAGCCAGGTGAAAATCCTAGTGAGTGAAGCCAGGCGAAATCCCTGGTGAGTGAAGCCAGGTGAAAATCCTAGTGAGTGAAGCTAGGTGAAAGTGGAAGTCCTGGTGAGTGAAGCCAGGCATTCGGGAAAGTCCTGGTGAGTGAAGCCAGGCAGTTTGGAAGTCCTGGTGAGTGAAGCCAGGCAGATTGGAAATCCTGGTGAGTGAAGCCAGGTGAAAACCCTAGTGAGTGAAGCTAGGTGAAAGTCCTGGTGAGTGAAGCCAGGCAAGGGAAAATCCAGATGGATCAAGGGTGATCGGACATCTGGTGTTGGGAAGTCCAAGTAGATCAAGGGAGTGATCGGATACTTGGCACGAAGAGGAAAGTCCAAGTGGGTCAAAGGGATTGACCGGACACTTGGTGGAGAGTCTTAGCAGGTCAAGGGACTGACCGGATGCTAAGCATGATGTACCAACAGGTCAAGATTGACCGGATGTTGGTTTGAACTTGGTTTGGGCGAAAACCATGAGTTGGATCGATCCGTGATCGATCCGGTGATCTGAATATTCGATCGATCGGTGACCGATCGAATACATCGAGCATATCGTGTGATAACGATAGGTCGGTGACCGATCGAGTCGATCGAAGCGAGCAGAGGCGGCGAGGGGCTGATCGGTCGGGGACCGATCGAAGCCCGATCGGTCCCGCATCCGATCAGAAGTTCTGATCGGTCTATGGACCGATCAGAGACGGACCAGAACCGATCATGACCGATCAGAGGGGTTCCTGATCGGTCCCCGGACCGATCAGGAAGTTCTGATCGATGCGTGGACCAATCGTGGGACCAACAAAGGCCTCTTCCGATCGGTCCACGCATCGATCCGTTGCGACGCAACGGCTAGTTTCTTCTGTCTTCTTCGCAGGTTATAAAAGAGGTTGAGAAGCTACTGTTGAACTTCTTCTTCTTCTTCTCTTTGCCCCTGCTTCTTGCTGTGCTTGAGCTTTGCTGAGCTCTCTACTTCGTGAAGCTTCGTGTGAGCTTCCCCGGCTGGTCAGCTGCTGCTATCGTTCCGTGAAGTTGCTGCTTCGTCAACGGAAACCAGTCGAAGGCAAGATAGTGTGTGTTTTTACATTCTTATTGTTCTTGCTTCTTGTTGTATTTCTTGTACACTTATCTTGCTGTTGCAAGAGACTTTGTGGCGAGGTTTCTCCACCCAGAAGGAGTGTTTGATTTAGCCGGTTTTCCGGGGACTCATCCACCGACGGATTGATAGGGCTCGTCCACCTTACGGACACGCCGAGGAGTAGGAGTTTCATCTCCGAACCTCGTTACATCGATGCGTTGAGGTTTGATCTCTTTCTTTGTCGTTTCTACATTGTATTTTCCGCTGCGCTAACCCTAATCGTAGGAAGAAACGCGAGAATTTGGGGCGGCTATTCACACCCCCCTCTCTAGCCGTACGAAAGATCCTAACAGTAGGAAGATCTGTGTGACTTATCATAGACCGTACCATATCTAATAGGATACGATTCCTTATTTCGGATACACCATTCCACTGTGGTGTTCCAGGAGGAGTGAGTTGGGATAGAATCCCACACACAGCTAGATAGTCACGAAACTCCTGGCTAAGGTATTTTCCGTCTCAATCTGATCGAAGTATCTTAATATTCTTGCCAAGCTGAGTTTGTACTTCATTCTTGAATGCTTTGAACTTTTCAAAAGATTCTGACTTATGTGTCATCAGATACACATAACTATATCTACTGAAGTCATTAGTAGATATAATGAAGTACCTATAACCACCCCTGGCAGCAACATTGAAAGGTCCACATACATCACTATATATAAGTCCTAACAAGTTAGTCGCTCTTTCACTGTGTCCACTAAAAGGCATCTTGGTCATCTTGTCTAGTAGGCATGACTCGCATGTCTCATATAATTCAAAATCAAATGAGTCCAGCAAACCATCTTTATGGAGCTGGGATAAGCGTTTGTCATTTATATGACCTAAGCGAGAGTGCCAGAGATAGGTTTGGTTCATTTCATTTGATTTGAACCTTTTGGTATTTATGTTATAGATGGGGTTCTCTAAGTCTAGAATATAGAGTTCGTTAATCAGAGGTGCACTACAATAGAACATATCATTTAAATAAACTGAACAACATTTGTTCTTTATTATAAATGAAAAGCCTTTCTTGTCTAAACAAGAAACTGATATAATGTTCTTAGAAAGAGCAAGCACATAACAACAATCATCTAGTTCTAGTACAAGCCCAGAGGGCAGAGATAGATAGTAAGTTCCTAAAGCAACATCAGCAACCCGTGCTCCATTGCCTACTCATAGGTCCACCTCACCCTTGCCAATGCCCTGCTATTTCTCAACGCTTGCACATTAGTACAAATGTGAGAAGCACATCCGGTATCTAATACCCATGATGAAGAAATAGAGAGATTAACTTCTATATATACCTGAAGTAGAAGTCTCACTTTTCTTCTTCTTAAGATCTTCCAGGTAGACTTTGCAGTTCCTCTTCCAGTACCCGATCTGACCGCAGTGGAAGCAGGTAGCATCCTTGGCGACCCCTCCTTTGGGTTTCAGTGCCTTGCCTTTGCCCTTGGCTTGGGACTTTCCCTTACCTTTAGGCTTGCCCTTGCCTTTGCCCTTTTGCACCATGAAAATGGAGTTGGGCTTAACCTTCTTAAGGTTGATCTCAGTAGTTCTCAACATACTCAGAAGCTCAGACAATGGCTTGTCAATTTCATTCATATTATAGTTCATGACGAATTGACTGTAGCTCTCTGGCAAGGATTGCAAGACCAAATCAGTGGCCAGCTCTTGGCCAAGGGGGAATCCCAATCTCTGTAGGTTTTCTATATACCCAATCATCTTGAGTACATATGGACCTACGGGAGTCCCGTCTTGCATCTTGCACTGAAACAGTGCCTTAGAGATCTCGAATCTCTCGTGCCTAGCTTGTCTATGATATAGTTGATGAAAATGTTCAACCATATCATAAGCACTCATCAACTCATGTTGCTTCTGAAGCTCAAAGTTCATGGTCGCGAGCATGAGACAGGACACATCTAATGCGTCATCTTGATGCTTCTTATAAGCATCACGGTCAGCTTACGTGGCAGTGGCAGGAGGTGCCTCGGGAATGGGCTGCTCCAGGACGTACAGTTTTTGTTCCTGTGTGAGAACAATTCTTAGGTTCCTGTACCAGTCCAGGAAGTTAGCTCCATTGAGCTTGTCCTTATCAAGGACAGAACGCAGGGAGAATGTGTTCGTGTTTGATGGCATGGCAATCTACAACAGAAAATGCAGAAAATAAATATCATATTCCACTAATCATTTAATTAGGCCTTTAACTAAATGATGCTCCCATCGAATTATAGAACTTTTTTAGAATCAAGTTATGGATGTGGTCAAACCACACTTTCTAGATTCTAACCAACTAGCTATAATTCTTGTGGGATAAGATCCACATCATACTACGCCTTGAGTTAGCTTTGGCTAAATCGGCCAAGACTTAATATGATCGGTAGGTAACTAATTACCAATTACATCTTTATGCAACTCTTGTTTATAGGATCAAGATCCGCATGTATATCAAAACTTGAGTAAGCTTTGGCTAAATCACCCAAGAGTTAATATAGTGATTTTGACCTATCTACCAACCATTGGAAAATACCTATAGTTAAACCAGATCCAATTGATTTTAACTAGTTTTACTCAATCTGATTGAGTTTGTACTCACCCAGGCGTTGATAGGCGGGACCAAGATTGTCCCTCCGCACCCTACCAAAATAATATGCGTTGCTCTGTTTTGGCAGATTCAACAACAACATGTGATCGACGTAGTGATGAGTATCATGGCATGGTAGGCATTTTAAGTTGATGCAATTAAGATCTAATCTAATCATTGATGTGTATCATATACGCGATTAAGATCTAATCTAATCGTCAAGGCACTAATTAATTACTCTACTCTAGCATGCATCACATACACACACACAAGCAATTAATTAAATTGTGATTAGTCATGACCCTACTACGATCTTCTCAAGCCAATGAGAAGATCGGATGGTGAACCTAGGGTCAACTGTAACACCTACAAAATTGTGAGATAAGTATATGGGTGTTATTTGCTTTAGAGCCTAAAAATTTGAAGAATTAAAAAGAAAAAAAAAAGAAATAAGAGAAATAAAAGAAGAGGTGAAGGTTTGAACCTTGAACCTCTCACAAAGGATAGAAATAAAATTATGTATGATAACCACTAGGATAATGAATAATATGTGAATGGGAAATGATGGGAATTGTAGTTAAAAGTAAAGCTAAAATTTAGTGAAGGAACAAAGGGAAAATCAAGTGGCTTCTTTCTCTTGTTTACCTCTTGGTTAAGGAAAAAGAGTAGCAAAAGACAAGTTGTCCTTCTCCCTTTCCTTCTCTATTTTCGTGGGGTTTAAGAGGATAATAAAGAGAAGAATTTAGGGAAGGGAATGAGGACATATTCTCATTAAGAAAATACATGCATGAGATAAGGAGGAAGGGAAGCAAATTTCATTTTGGTAACTTCCACCTACTTAGCATAAAAGGAAAGGAACTAAAGGTTTTCATTTTTTTTCCTTCTCCCTCACCCTTGCCGAGATTCTAAGCCTCCTCCCTCATCTCCACAAGCCAAGTTTAGGTTTCTCCCTAAGAGAAAACTAAACTACAAGAAGGAACCTTCAAGGTGTACCCTTCCAAGCAAGAGAAAATCAAAAGGAGTGCTAGAAGAAGAAGCCCCCTACTTCCTCTTCACCAAGGGTACCATTTCTTTAAAGATTAACAAGTGATTACTAGGTAAGCTTCCCCTCACCTGTGGTACAATAGTTTGTATGGTTTTTCATGGAGTTAGATCGCTTAAAAACCTAGGACTTGCCTTAAGAAAATTCGGCCAAAAGAAGAAGAAGAGTTTAAGAAAGTTGTAATTAGATATGCTTACTATCTTTCTTGTGATATGTATTTTATGTAAAAGTTAATCTAAGGTTTCCATGCTAGAATAAATGATGAAAACTTAGATCCATAAGCTTTAAACTCTCGGCCAAGCATGAACAAGAAGACTAGGTAAGTTTAAGACTCAAACTAAGCATGTTTCCTTATTCTTGAGTTATGTACCCTATGATAATGATGTTGTTAACTTTTTCTCCTACTTGTATATTGTTGAAACTCCATTTTTCATGCCCATGAGTATTCGGCCATGTAAGAAGTAAAGGCTTAAGAGAGTTTTAAATCTAGGGCTAAGCATGCTAAGATTGTTCCTAAGACAATGTATGAAGTTTTATGCCATGATTGTATGTTAGTTATAAATCTTATTTCATGCTTATAAAGGTTCGGTTATGATGAGATTTGAAGTCTAGGAAAGTTTAAACCAAGGCTAGGAAGCTCATGACTTTCTTGATAAAATAATATGGAACTAGTGGATGTTTTTATGGTTGCTTGTTACATAGAATTTTGAGTACATGTAACTTTCGGCCACCTTTGGATTAAAGGACTAGGAAAACTTAGAACCCAACTTATATATGTTCATGATGCTCCTTGTGGTAAGTACTATGAAATGTAGTTGTGGTTCCATGCTCTTATGCCACTAGAAATGTAGTTCATGCTTGTTAGGGTTCGGCCAATACTAGTGCAAAGGCCTAGAGAAATTTTGAAACCAACTTACATTTGTTCATGATGTTTTTGTGATAAGTACCATGAAATGTAGTTGTGATTCCTATGCTCTTATGTCACTAAAAATCTAGTTCCATGATTTATATGTTTCGGCCATTACAAGTTTAAAAGCCTAGAGAAAACTAAGAACCCAACTTATATATGCTTATGATGTCTTGTGATATATGCTATGAAATGTAGTTGTGGTTACCATGCTCTTATGCCACTAAAAACCTAATTCCATGAGTTATAGGTTTCGGCCACCTTGAGTTAAGGGGTCTAGGAAGTTTGGAATTTAAAACAAATATGCTTATGTTGTTTCTCATGAAAATGTATAAGATATTGGCTTAAGGTTCAATACTTCCATGCTACTTGTAACCTAGAAGGAGACATGTTAGGGTTCGGCCATGATAAGTTTGGGAGCTTAAGGAACCTAGAACCCAAACTAAATATGTTTAAGTGGTTCCTTATGAAATATGATATGATATGAGCTTAGGGTTTACATGTTTGCATGTTATTTAGAACTTGTTTGCTCTACATGAAAGGTTTCGGCCATGAAGAATTTGAAACCTAGGAGGGCTTAAAAATTTAGGTTAACATGCTTATGACCTTTATTATGCTAGTATGTGAAGATATCATGAGATTTTTATATTTGTATGTTGTCTAGATATCATGCCTCTATTCACGACTTTCGACCATATGAGTTTAGTGACCTAGATGTACCTCACATGTTATGAATGAATCAAGAGATGTTATTTAATGATTCCATGAATGGTTATGTCTTTTAGGATAAGTGATATGCTCTTATGTATGCTTATGATCCATGTATGTGCTATGTGCACAATCATGCATGCTTTAGGATATGATAAAAATGATATGTTCATTATGCAAGCTTATGATTCATGCATGTGCTGTGTGCCTAAATATGCATGCTTATGATATGCTAAGTGATATGTTCATGATGTATGCTATGATTCATGCATGTGTTGTGTGCCCAAAAAAAATACATGTTTTATGATATGTCAAGAAACATGATATGCATGTAAGAATAAGAACTACGATATGTATGACATGCTACTTACTTTATGTATGACTTGTACCAAGGGTGGGCTCCATAAGTGCCCCGGGGTCGATGGACTAAGAAACGAGCCTCGTTAGGGATGGGCTCCTAAGTGCTCCTAGGTCGATGGACTAAGAAACGGGCCTAGTATGTAAGGCTTGTAGGGTTCAAGACTTGCTACCTTGGACCTACATAGGACGCGCGCATTTATGTATGTGGTACAAGCCGGGGCCCCAATCATGTTGAGATTATGTTTAAGTATGTATTGTATAAGTTTTCAAAAGACATGTTGCATATGTTGCATGATATATGTTTAGGAATTTACCATGCTTATAATTTATGATTATGCCATGATACTTTATGTTATGTTATGATATGCCATGATATGCTCTTGACATGATACATTTGTCTTTATGCCTTATGACTTGTGTTTTTAATATGCTTTACGGTTTTTGTGAGTAGGAAAGGAACTTACTGAGCCATGAGTGCTCACAGCTTACTTTCTTGTACCACAGATAAAGGCAAGAAATGGATGGACTAGGGGAGCAGCAGGAGGGGCTAGAAGGATGTGTGCGGTAGTGGACTGGCTAAAAGAAATGACCTGCTTTTATTTAATAAGAAATTTACCATGTTGATGTTTTTACCTTATGACTCCATGACCTTAAGTATGTGTTTGGGTATTTAAGACTCAAAAATATGATAGGTATGCTATGTGGTTCTTTTATATCTATGGTGAATTTTTAAGTAAGAAAATGTTTTTTTTAAATTCTCTAAGTAAGACTTCCGCTGTGTTAAGTATGTATGTGTCGCAAGTAACCCCCGTCGCCATAGCAGGAGGGCGGGGCGATACAGTTTGGTATCAGAGCCAAGTTAGCCTTTCCACTACACACATGTCAAGCCTCTATCCTGCCGCTCCAAGTAAGATTTTATATGCTTTATGTAAAATTATGTTTTGATGCTTTAATCTTATGCATGTTTACTTATTCTTTGTTTTAGTTAATTTAATGTTTGATGCTTTAGTATTATGCATGTTTACTTATTCTTTGTTTTAGTTAATTTAATGTTTGATGCTTTAATATTATGCCTGTTTACTTATTCTTGATTTAATTTAATTTTTTTTTATGCTTTAATGTTATGCATGTTCTCTGATTTAGTTTAATTTAACTTTTGTCAATACTCTAATATTCTGCATGTTTAGTTATACCTTAAATTAGGATAGACATGCATGATGGTATGATAGGAATAATAATAACCTTATGACGGCGAATAGGGATAACGATAATTTGTTGTTGTTTAATGAAGATAGGCATGGCTAGGAGACGTACTACCCGAGCAGAGGAGACAGTAACTCCACCAGATCTGACTCAGGTAGTCACCGACCTTCAACGCCAGATCACGGAACAACAACAGATGATCACGACTTTGATGGGTCAACAAGGAACCCCTACTACCCCACCAGTAGTTCAGAATGCAGTGCCCATTGTGCCACTAGTTGCACCAGTACCACCGGTAGCCCCTGCCCCAGTGGTTCGATAGGAGACCTATTTGATTTAGTGGTTGAGACTTAAACCGGAGAACTTCTCGGGTACTTGCGAGCCGTGGGATGCCCAGGCCTGGTTCAAGACCGTAGAAAGCACAGTGGAACTTTTGGACTGGCCTGAATCAGAGAAGATCAAATGTGTATCCTTCTGCTTCTCCGGAGATGCGAGAATGTGGTGGAAAAGAGTTAAAGCGAAGAGGCAAATTAATCTGATGAATTGGACAGACTTCGAGACTGAGTTCTTCGAAGAATTCTTTCATACGCAAGTGACGAACCGACATTACGACGAGTTTACCGAGTTCCGGCAAGGTGATTTATCAGTGAACGAAGCAGTAAAGCGCTTCAACCGACTAGCACGCCTTTGTCCTGAATTAGTGCGTACAGAGAGAGAAAGGGTCAGACTGATGCTGAAGATGCTTCGACCCGAGATAGCACTGAACATGGCCGGCGGAGTTAATAGGCCGCAGACTACAGAGGAATTAGTCAGCAGTGCACTGATTACGGAGCATTATCAGAAATCAATGAAGGAGAATAAAGGTCAGACACGAGCCGAGGGACAGAAACCTCAGAGTACTAAAATAGGCTGGAAAGGAACGTCAACCGGAAAAAGAAAGCAGTGGGACAATGCAAAAAGTGGGTCAGTAAATAAGCAACCGAGATATCCCCAGTGTTCTATTTGTGGGAAGCTGCATTCCGGATTGTGTCACAAAGGTACACGAAAATGCTATAATTGTGGACAGGAGGGACATTTGGCCAGAGACTGTCCTACTCAAATGCAGGCACCATTCCAGCAGAACAACCAGAACAGGGGTGCCCCTTCATAACTACACCAGATGCAAACTGCTATAGAAGGGACTTCAATCAGCCAGGGGAGATTGGAAGCCCCGCCAGCAACGACGAATGCTAGGGTTTTCGCGCTTACCAATGAAGATGTAGCGAACACCTCTATTGTCGTTACAGGTAAGCCGCTTACCTCTAGCCAACATGCTAAAGTTTTATTTGATACTAAAGGCAAACCAGTGGTCGAATCTATCGGGAAACCGAGAAACATTTCGTGTCATGGGGTCGAGACCATGTCCGAGCAACTCTCCACCCTGACTATAACACCCACCCTATTCGACAATATATTAGAGAAGCAAGCCAGTGACCAAAGCCTCCAAAGGATTAAGCAAGAGATCTTAGAGGGAAAGAATGGTGGATTTCGTACCGCGGGTAGCGGAATATTATACCTCAGAGATCGATTATGTATTCCCGAGGACCCCGAGTTGCGAAGGAAGATATTAGAAGAAGCTCATTCAACGCCCTATGCAATGCATCCGAGATCCACCAAAATGTACCAGGATTTGAAAAAAAAATTCTGGTGGTCCGGTATGAAAAGGGATGTGGCTTAGTACATCAGTGCCTGCCTGACTTGTCAGAGGGTTAAAGCGGAACACCAGAAGCCTGGAGGATTATTGCAGCCTGTTCAGATTTCGGAATGGAAATGGGAGGATATCTTGATGGACTTTATTTCAGGATTACCCAAGACAACAAACGGCTATGATGCTATATGGGTAATCGTGGATAGATTAACCAAATCTGCCCACTTTCAGGCAATCAAAATGACCCATTCAATTGAGCAACTGACTCAATTATATGTCAAGGAAATTATTAGACTACATGGGATCCCTAAGACCATCATCTCTGACAGAGATGGTCGTTTTGTTTCGCATTTTTGGGAATGTGTTCAGAGGGCTCTCGGCACAAAGCTATTATTTAGTACTGCCTTCCACCCTCAAACCGATGGATAGACAGAGAGGGTGAACCAGGTGCTGGAAGACATGCTACGGGCTTGTGCCTTGGACTTCAAAGGAAGTTGGTGCCGATATTTATGCTTAGCAGAATTTGCTTATAACAATAGCTACCAGGCTACTATTGGGATGGCACCCTACGAGGCTCTGTATGGTAGAAAATGCAGATCACCCATATGTTGGTATGAAGGCGGGGAAAAGAAAGAGATGGGATTTCAAACAGAGCTTATCGATAACACTACCCGTGTTATACAGAATATCCGCCAAAGAATAGAAACTGCTCAGAGTCGACAGAAGAATTATTCAGATAAGCGACGAAGGCCATTGGAATTCAGTGTCGGAGACTCAGTATTCCTCAAGGTAGCTCCTATGAAGGGAGTAATGAGGTTCGGTAAGAAGGGAAAGCTAAGCCCGCGCTATGTGGGACCATACCAAGTTCTGAAAAGAATCGGCAAGGTAGCATATGAAATAGAGTTGCCTCAAGAGATGTCCGTCATTCATAACGTGTTCCACGTTTCGATGCTGAAGAAATGTATTCCGAACACGGGCAAAGTGATCGAACCACAGACAGTACAAGTGCAAGAGGACCTAACCTACGAGAGCTGACCAATTCAGATATTGGATTGAGACGTCAAAAGACTAAGGAACAAAGAAGTACCCTTAGTAAAGGTCCTATGGCAAAATCAACAACACGAAGAAGCCACGTGGGAACGAGAAGATGATATGAAACAAAAGTATCCGGAGCTATTTTAAGTTCGAGGATGAACTTTCTATGAGGTATGGGGTACTGTAACACCCACAAAATTGTGAGATAAGTATATGGGTGTTATTTGCTTTAGAGCCTAAAAATTTGAAGAATCAAAAAGAAAAAAAAAAGAAACAAGAGAAATAAAAGAAGAGGTGAAGGTTTGAACCTTGAACCTCTCACAAAGGATAGAAATAAAATTATGTATGATAACCACTAGGATAATGAATAATATGTGAATGGGAAATGATGGGAATTGTAGTTAAAAGTAAAGCTAAAATTTAGTGAAGGAACAAAGGGAAAATCAAGTGGCTTCTTTCTCTTGTTTATATCTTGGTTAAGGAAAAAGAGTAGCAAAAGACAAGTTGTCCTTCACCCTTTCCTTCTCTATTTTCGTGGGGTTTAAGAGGATAATAAAGAGAAGAATTTAGGGAAGGGAATGAGGACATATTCTCATTAAGAAAATACATGCATGAGATAAGGAGGAAAGGAAGCAAAGTTCATTTTGGTAACTTCCACCTACTTAGCATAAAAGGAAAGGAACTAAAGGTTTTCATTTTTTTTCCTTCTCCCTCACCCTTGCCGAGACTCTAAGCCTCCTCCCTCATCTCCACAAGCCAAGTTTAGGTTTCTCCCTAAGAGAAAACTAAACTACAAGAAGGAACCTTCAAGGTGTACCCTTCCAAGCAAGAGAAAATCAAAAGGAGTGCTAGAAGAAGAAGCCCCCTACTTCCTCTTCACCAAGGGTACCATTTCTTTAAAGATTAACAAGTGATTACTAGGTAAGCTTCCCCTCACCTGTGGTACAATAGTTTGTATGGTTTTTCATGGAGTTAGATCGCTTAAAAACCTAGGACTTGCCTTAAGAAAATTCGGCCAAAAGAAGAAGAAGAGTTTAAGAAAGTTGTAATTAGATATGCTTACTATCTTTCTTGTGATATGTATTTTATGTAAAAGTTAATCTAAGGTTTCCATGCTAGAATAAATGATGAAAACTTAGATCCATAAGCTTTAAACTCTCGGCCAAGCATGAACAAGAAGACTAGGTAAGTTTAAGACTCAAACTAAGCATGTTTCCTTATTCTTGAGTTATGTACCCTATGATAATGATGTTGTTAACTTTTTCTCCTACTTGTATATTGTTGAAACTCCATTTTCATGCCCATGAGTATTCGGCCATGTAAGAAGTAAAGGCTTAAGAGAGTTTTAAATCTAGGGCTAAGCATGCTAAGATTGTTCCTAAGACAAGGTATGAAGTTTTATGCCATGATTGTATGTTAGTTATAAATCTTATTTCATGCTTATAAAGGTTCGGTTATGATGAGATTTGAAGTCTAGGAAAGTTTAAACCAAGGCTAGGAAGCTCATGACTTTCTTGATAAAATAATATGGAACTAGTGGATGTTTTTATGGTTGCTTGTTACATAGAATTTTGAGTACATGTAACTTTCGGCCACCTTTGGATTAAAGGACTAGGAAAACTTAGAACCCAACTTATATATGTTCATGATGCTCCTTGTGATAAGTACTATGAAATGTAGTTGTGGTTCCATGCTCTTATGCCACTAGAAATGTAGTTCATGCTTGTTAGGGTTCGGCCAATACTAGTGCAAAGGCCTAGAGAAATTTTGAAACCAACTTACATTTGTTCATGATGTTTTTGTGATAAGTACCATGAAATGTAGTTGTGATTCCTATGCTCTTATGTCACTAAAAATCTAGTTCCATGATTTATATGTTTCGGCCATTACAAGTTTAAAAGCCTAGAGAAAACTTAGAACCCAACTTATATATGCTTATGATGTCTTGTGATATATGCTATGAAATGTAGTTGTGGTTACCATGCTCTTATGCCACTAAAAACCTAATTCCATGAGTTATAGGTTTCGGCCACCTTGAGTTAAGGGGTCTAGGAAGTTTGGAATTTAAAACAAATATGCTTATGTTGTTTCTCATGAAAATGTATAAGATATTGGCTTAAGGTTCAATACTTCCATGCTACTTGTAACCTAGAAGGAGACATGTTAGGGTTTGGCCATGATAAGTTTGGGAGCTTAAGGAACCTAGAACCCAAACTAAATATGCTTAAGTGGTTCCTTATGAAATATGATATGATATGAGCTTAGGGTTTACATGTTTGCATGTTATTTAGAACTTGTTTGCTCTACATGAAAGGTTTCGGCCATGAAAAATTTGAAACCTAGGAGGGCTTAAAAATTTAGGTTAACATGCTTATGACCTTTATTATGCTAGTATGTGAAGATATCATGAGATTTTTGTATTTGTATGTTGTTTAGATATCATGCCTCTATTCACGACTTTCGGCCATATGGGTTTAGTGACCTAGATGTACCTCACATGTTATGAATGAATCAAGAGATGTTATTTAATGATTCCATGAATGATTATGTCTTTTAGGATAAGTGATATGCTCTTATGTATGCTTATGATCCATGTATGTGCTATGTGCTCAATCATGCATGCTTTAGGATATGATAAAAATGATATGTTCATTATGCAAGCTTATGATTCATGCATGTGCTGTGTGCCCAAATATGCATGCTTATGATATGCTAAGTGATATGTTCATGATGTATGCTATGATTCATGCATGTGCTGTGTGCCCAAAAAAAATGAATGTTTTATGATATATCAAGAAACATGATATGCATGTAAGAATAAGAACTATGATATGTATGACATGCTACTTTACTTTATGTATGGCATGTACCAAGGGTGGGCTCCATAAGCACCCCGGGGTCGATGGACTAAGAAACGGGCCTCGTTAGGGATGGTCTCCTAAGTGCCCCTAGGTCGATGGACTAAGAAACGGGCCTAGTATGTATGCCTTGTAGGGTTCAAGACTTGCTACCTTGGACCTACATAGGACGCGCACATTTATGTATGTGGTACAAGCCGGGGCCCCAATCATGTTGAGATTATGTTTAAGTATGTATTGTATAAGTTTTCAAAAGACATGTTGCATATGTTGCATGATATATGTTTAGGAATTTACCATGCTTATACTTTATGATTATGCCATGATACTTTATGTTATGTTATGATATGCCATGATATGCTCTTGACATGATACATTTGTCTTTATGCCTTATGACTTGTGTTTTTAATATGCTTTACGGTTTTTGTGAGTAGGAAAGGAACTTACTGAGCCATGAGTGCTCACAGCTTACTTTCTTGTACCACAGATAAAGGCAAGAAATGGATGGACTAGGGGAGCAGCAGGAGGGGCTAGAAGGATGTGTGCGGTAGTGGGCTGGCTAAAAGAAATGACCTGCTTTTATTTAATAAGAAATTTACCATGTTGATGTTTTTACCTTAAGACTCCATGACCTTAAGTATGTGTTTGGGTATTTAAGACTCAAAAATATGATAGGTATGCTATGTGGTTCTTTTATATCTATGGTGAATTTTTAAGTAAGAAAATATTTTTTTTAAAATTTCTAAGTAAGACTTCCGCTGTGTTAAGTATGTATGTGTCGCAAGTAACCCTCGTCGCCTTAGCAGGAGGGCGGGGCATTACATCAACAGCTTCTCCAAGCTCCTCCCTTTGACTGCCATGTGTTGCTCGCACCCTCCTCGTAACTCCTCATCGAGTGGACCTTCCACCGCTCCAATTTTGTACATTACAAATTTGAAACTCGAGTTACATTCGAGTCTAAAACTATTTTCAATAGGGATATTAAAATAGAGAAAGGCACGACGCGCAGGTCGCATAGCAAATACAACACGCACATCACACAAAATGGTGCGCAGGCCATAATATGAATTACAACACATTTTGTCCAATCTTATTGGGTATTTGGGACATGACCATCAAAAAATTATACATAATTCTAAATTATGTAATTTTCATAAATTTCTATAATTTTTTCAACTATTTTTATAATTTTATGAGTTACAACTTCCAGGCGGTCCCGTTTAACGGTTTTCGGGGGCGATCGCGAGATAATGCCCCTTGCGGGGTTAGGGGCAGCACGCCTTCTCATGAAATGAGTCTCACGAGTGTCCCATGATAATCTTACAGTGCCCTAAGTTGCTGTCCACAAACATTTTGGGCGAGACCTTGCCGTTTCGGAAGGTGTTTCTCGGTAGTCGAAACCTACAAGTGACCAAACACTTGTTGCTTCACTTCTATAAGAAAAATACCCATAAAATACATAAACCAGTAAATATACAGAAACTTACAGATCCGTAGTTTTTCATAAAAACCAAAATAAAGCACGTACACGCTTCGTGTTGGTGCGGGATGCATCCGACGATCGAACCTTAGTTTTGATAATGGCAAAGAGATTCAAAGTTAAGTTTAATTGTTATCTAATGTGTATGATTGAGTGTTTCAGGAAAGCCCTAACTGTGGTTAGGCAGGTGAAAACCCTAGGGGGTGGTAACCCTAGGTGGAGAAAAGTCGTAGCTGCGGTTAAGCAAGGAAAAACCCTAGGAGGTGGTAACCCTATGCGGGAAGTCTTGGCGGGTCGGCGCTTCGGGAAAAAATCCTAGGGGGTGGTAACCCTAGGTTAAAATCCTAGTGTCGCGAACCGGGTAGAAGTTTGGATGGGTCGAGGACCGGACATCCAGCATGAAGATCGGAAGCATCAGACGCTGAGCAAAAGTCCAGTCGGTCTGGAGGACCGGACTGGCATCAGGTAAATATCCTGAGTGGAGTAGGTGAGGACGCGTTCCCCGTAGAGGGAACAGTAGGCCTCGGGTCGACCTAGGGTTTCTGGTCGGAAACTCGAAGTCAGACCCGGACAGTCTGGTGACTATCAAATTTATTTCTATATATTATCTTTTGTGTTCTAACTCTGTTTTGCAGGTAACTAACATTTTTATGTAGAGTTAGAAGTGACTAGAATCGGTCGACCGGACCTCGGGATCAGTCGTCCGATCCTGGGATAGGTGTCGATTGGATCAAGCCGAGGTGTGCGGGTCAGAGGAGACTGATCAGTCGACCGGACCCTGGGATCGGTCGACCGAACCCAGGGATAGAGTTTGACCAGATCGAAGCGGAGCGACAGATCGATGGATCAGATGCGGTGGAGATCATCTGATCGGTCGACCGATCCGCTTCGGGTCAAAACTGATCCCGAGACTTCAGGATCTGGATCAGCGTCTACAGAGCTATAAAAGGGAGCCTTGGGGTGAAGCTTCGATAATCAATCACAGAAGCAAACTTTCTACTTCCTGTTGCTAACAAGTCGATCTCGAAGTGCTGCAATATCATCTCGACGACCCGAAGCTCAGTTCTTCCATCTTTCCATTGTCATCGGTATATTTTATTGTTATTAATTATTGTACTTCAAATTGTAATCATTGAACAAACCTATAGTTGTTGCCCACCGAAAGCAGTCAAGGACCGCGGGCCTTCGAGTAGGAGTCGAGCTAGGCTCCGAACGAAGTAATTCTACTGTGTCTTCTATGTGTTTGCATTTACTTTCCGCTGCATTTAAATTACTCGAACGATTTCCGAAAAACGTGAAATACTCGCGAGCGCTATTCACCCCCCCCCCTCTAGCCCTTTCGATCCAACAATTGGTATCAGAGCGGGGTCATTTTGAATCGGTGCAACCACCATTCTAAACAATTTTTTCGTGGTATTTTCAGATTTTTCGGAGTCAATTAGAATTTTACCTTATAGCTATATTCTAATTCTTTTTCTCGAATCGATTTTTGCTCGAAGTTGGTACAACACCACTCGAGTCCATTTTCATTTTAATACTTCCAGCACTACTAATCCAGGACCAAGTCCTGGAAATTTCTTGTCATTTATTTTCTTTAGAGTTGATCTAAAATGGCCCTTCAAGAAGGCTACAGTACAGCCCGCCCCCCGCTATTCACTGGAGACGACTTCGGGTACTGGAATGGTCGGATGGATGCATATATCCAGACTCATTTCGAAGTCTGGATGATCGTCAAAACCATACTCCAACTACCAACTGACAGCACCGGCAAGCCACTACCGTACGAGGACTGGGACGCATCTCTGATTAAGAAGGTGGAAGCTAATGCCAAGGCGACCTACACCCTCCAGTGTGGCCTATCAAAAGAAGAACTTAACCGCGTCGGCCCCTTCAACAGTGCCAAGGAGCTGTGGGAGAATCTCATTGAACTTCACGAAAGAATGTCCGACACCAAAGTAAGTAAAAGAGACCCGATCTTCAATAAATTATTTAATATCAAACTGCAGGAAGGTGAGACAGCTGCCCAACTCCACGCCCGGATTCAAGATATGCTCAACGGACTTCATACAATTGGACAGAAGGTAGATAACCGGGACATCATAAGGTACTCTTTAAATACCTTTCCGAGGAACACCTTGTGGGCATCCATGGTAGATGCCTACAAGGTTTCTAAGGACCTATCTACCATTAAGCTAGATGAACTTTTTGCAGAATCTGAACTTCATGAACAGATTAATGCACGCCCGACGTAGAAAGGGTTGGCTTTGGTTGCAGGAACAGGGAGAATGCGCGAATCAAAGATAAAACACAGAACCGAACCAGAGTCAGAAGAAGAACCAGATTCGGACGACGACGACGAGCTTACAACCGAAATAGTCAACCTGGTAAAGAAACTGTGCAAAAAGAAGGGCTTTAACAAAAAGGAGATCAGAAAGGCCATCCAGTCCAAAGAAGCCCAACCAAGCTCAAAGGACAAATTCGAAGTGACCTGCTACGACTGTAACCAGAAGGGGCACTACAAGCCAGATTGTCCAAACAAGAAGAAAAGAAGGAAGGCATTAAAAGCAACTTGGTCCGAGTCCTCAGATGAATCCGAGTCCGACAAAGAAGAACCGACAAGCTTCCTCGCATTGCCAGTACAAGTAAATATTGACGAAACCGAGTCCGAATTCAAGTCCGAAACCGAGAGCGAGTCGGAAACTGAGTCCGAGCAAAGCCACCGATACGCATCCACTTCCGAAGGACCAAACCCCACTGTAAGTGCCTTACTTGCCGAAACTCAATTAGATGACTTACAAAATTTAATTCCGTACTTGCTCAAAAAGTTGGCTAAATCCAACATCCGGGTTAAGTCGCTCCAAAAGGAGGTAATAGCCCTTAAGGGAGCGACTTACTCGAGTTCTTTAACTGAGTCAGTTCAAATTGGAAGGTCAACTCAAGTCCAACAACCTGAGAAAGAAAATTCCAATTTGAAAACTCAAATTAAAGAACTCAAGGACACGTTGGAACGGTTCACCTTGGGTTCTAAGAATCTGGATCTGATTCTTGGGAAACAGCGAGCCGTTTACAACAAATCCGGACTTGGATTTAAGACCAAAACAAAGTTTAAATCATATTTGTCATTGGTAAATAGAAATAATAGATACATAACTCAAGCATGGGTCCCCAAGTCAAACTTGGTTAATCAAGTTGAACCTGGATACTCTTAGATACCCAAAGATCAGATCTATTACCTTGATAGACCATATCGAGGCTATGATCCAGGGGGAGCCTATAGAAAGACCATCTTTACCAATAAATAGAATTGATTGATGCTTGTTTATTTATTTTTCCTTGCAATATACATGCTTAGAGTAGAATAGCGTAAGGATCTAGGCGTAATTTACATTTGCTAGTTAAATTTAGGAGTTTCAAAAAGAAAATTGAATATATATTTCTTTGAGCGATTCTGTCTAGGAAGGGGTGGATGATCCCATACCCAAGAAGGCCTAGAGCCTCGCCCTGACCTGGGAATCAATCATTGAAATATATATTTAATTGACTAATTGAAAAACCTAATTTTAACTCAAATGTAAATTAATCTTTATAAATGACCTAAATTACAAATAACCATCTCACAAAATTATACAAGATTACCTGATTGATAACTTAGAATCGGGTGAGATAGACCTAAGTTAAACTTAGTCTTAAATAAATTCAATTTAAATCAAATGAATTAATTATTTGAAAAATATTTTAAAAACTTATTTAAAAATGAATTAAATATTTGAAAAATATTTAAAAAATCATTTTAAAGAATCCTTTGAAAAACTATTTGAAAATCATTTTAAAAATCATTTTAAAAAATCCTTAGAAAAACTATTTGAAAAATATTTAAAAAATAATTTTAAAAAATCCTTTGAAAAACTATTTTAAAATCATTTTAAAAAATCCTTTGAAAAACTATTTGAAAATCATTTTAAAAATCATTTTAAAAATCCTTTGAAAAACAATTTGAAAATCATTTTAAAAAATTCTTTGTAAAACTATTTGAAAATATTTAGAAAATATTAAAAAAAATCCTTCGATAAAATATTTAGAAAATCATTTTTAAAAATCCTTTGAAAAACTATTTGAAAATATTTAAAAAGCATTTTAAAAAAAATCCTTTGAAAAACTATTTAAAAATTATTTTAAAAAATCCTTTGAAAAACTGTTTGAAAATTATTTTAAAAATCCTTCGAAAAACTATTTGAAAACCATTTTAATAATTATTGTAAAAATCCTTCGAAAAACTATTTGAAAATCATTTTAAAAATCCTTTGAAAAACTATTTGAAAATCATTTTAAAAAATCATTTTAAAAATCCTTTGAAAATTAATTTCAAAATTACTTTAAAAATCCTTTGAAAAATCCTTTGAAAATTAATTTCAAAATTATTTGTAAAATCCATTGAAATTAATTTTAAAAATTATTTGTAAAATCCTTTGAAAATTAATTTCAAAATTACTTTAAAAATCCTTTGAAAATTAATTTCAAAATTATTTGTAAAATCCTTTGAAAATTAATTTTAAAAATTATTTGTAAAATCATTAAAATTAATTTCAAAATTACTTTAAAAATCCCTTGAATATTAATTTCAAAACTTATTTGAAAAATACTTTGAAAATTATTTCTTAATAGTTTAAAATTATTTCTTAAACTTAGAGTTTAGAAGAAATTTTTAAAAGAAACACTTAGACTTTAATGTTTGTAAGAAAATTACTTTGCAAAGCTAAGTGTTTACTTCAGTACTCGATTTTTACTCCCCTCTTTATTTTGATATATGGCAAAGAGGGAGAGTATAAGGAAATTCAAAGGAAAATAAAAGGAAACTAAATTCAAAACTAAGAGAAATCAGTTAAAGGGGGAGCTTTCATTAAGGGGGAGCTTCAATGTGCATAGGTTTTATTTATGCTTATACTCTTTTAGAAATCAGTTAAAGGGGGAGTTTTCATTAAGGGGGAGCTTCAATGTGCTTAGGTTTTTTTCATGCTTATACTCTTTTATATTTACCTTTATTGCATTTTTTTTCTTTAACTTTGAATTCCGGTTGCCATAATCAAAAAGGAGGAGATTGTTGGTGCGGGAAGCATCGGACAATCGAACCTTAGTTTTGATAATGACAAAGGGATTCAAAGTTAAGTTTAATTGTTATCTAATGTGTATGATTGAGTGTTTCAGGAAATTCCTAACTATGGTTAGGCAGGTGAAAACCCTAAGGGGTGGTAACCCTAGGTCCTAGGGGGTGGTAACCCTAGGTGGAGAAAAGTCCTAGATGCGGTTAGGCAAGGAAAAACCCTAGGGGGTGGTAACCCTAGGTCATAGGGGGTGGTAACCCTATGTGGGAAGTCTTAGCGGGTCGGCGCTTCGGGCAAAAATCCTAGGGGGTGGTAACCCTAGGTTAAAATCCTGGTGTCGCGAACCAGGTAGAAGTCTGAATGGGTCGAGGACCGAACATCCAGCATGAAGACCGGAAACATCGGACGCTGAGCAAAAGTCCAGTCAGTCTGGAGGACTGGACTGACATCAAGTAAATCTCCCGAGTGGAGTAGGTGAGGACGTGTTCCCCGTAGAGGGAACAGTAGGCGTCGGGTCAACCTAGGGTTTCCAGTCGGAAACTCGAAGTCAGACCCGGACAGTCTGGTGACTGTCAAATTTATTTCTATATATTATCTTTTGTGTTCTAACTCTGTTTTGCAGGTAACTAACATTTTTATGTAGAGTTAGAAGTGACCGGGATCGGTCCACCGAACCTTGGGATCGGTCGACCGAACCTCCAAGCTAACAGATCATGTCTCCAGAAGTTGGACCGGGCTCGACCAGGGATCGGTCGTCCAAACCTGGGATAGGTGTCGACTGGATCAAGCCGAGGTGTGGGGGTCAGAGGAGACTGATCGGTCGACCAGACCCTGGGATCGGTCGACCGAACCTAGGGATAGAGTTTGACCAGATCGAAGCGGAGTGACAGATCGACGGATCAGATGCGGTGGAGATCATTCGATCGGTCGACCGAACATGATGATCGGTTGACCGATCCGCTTCAGGTCAAAACTGATCCCGAGACTTGGGGATCTGGATCAGCGTCTTCAGAGCTATAAGGAGCCTTGGGGTGTAGCTTCGATAATCAATCACAGAAGCAAACTTTCTACTTCCTGCTGCTAACAAGTCGATCCCGAAGTGCTGCAATATCATCTCGACGACCCGGAACTCAGTTCTTCCATCTTTCCATTGTCGTCGGTATATTTTATTGTTATTAATTATTGTACTTCAAATTGTAATCATTTAATGAACCTATAGTTGTTGCCCATCGAAAGCAGTCAAGGACTGCGGGCCTTCGAGTAGGAGTCGAGCTAGGCTTCGAATGAAGTAATTCTACTGTATCTTCTGTGTGTTTGCATTTACTTTCCACTGCATTTAAATTACTCAAACGATTTCCGAAAAACATGAAATACCCGCGAGCGCTATTCACCCCCCCTCTAGCGCTTTCGATCCAACACTTCGCACGTGGCTCTGATACCACTGTTGGGATTTTCGAGCCTCAAAAACTACTTTTTGCGTTGCGGAAACATCGAAATCCCATGCCACCGGATCCGTGCGAATATTAAAATTTTTACATGTTTAAGTTTTCTAATCCTAGATCTACTTTATATCTACATATTTAGGGTTTATACCTTTGAAGCGAAGCCCTTCGCAAATCCCGCTCATCCAAGTGTTGCCGGATCTCGAGTGTGTTCAAGTGTACACACCTCTAGTAGTATCCACACAAACAAGAAGTGATTCTCAAACCACTCTAGATGAAGAAGAGAACACCACAAGTGTGCTATCTCTCCTAGGGCTCTCGGATGGGATTGGAAGAAGAAGATAGAGTAATGAAAAGATAGAATGAATCTCAAACACTCTTCTTATTCTTCTATGTGACTATCACTCTATCTTTCTTCTTGGAACTAAAACTCACTAACCTTCTTGCCTTGCTTGGAGCTCTCGGGCAAGAGAGGAGAAGGAGCAAGATGAGAGCTAAGGAGGAAGAAGCATTCAATCACCAAAATCAATACCACAAATGAAACTCATATTCCTTTATGTGGCCGACCACACATTGAATGCCAAGGGTCTTTGAATCTTGACATTCCATGCCTCTTGATCTCCTTTGATGATGTGGAGATGATGTGGCAAGGCTAGTCATGCCATGTAGGAAGAGTCAACCTTCATGATGTGGCATTTGGCCAAGTCAAACTTGATGTTTCAACTTCCTATTTTGGTCAAGTCAAACTTGACCACTTCTCTTCTTAGGTGAGTTAAATCCAACCTTTGATTCAAGTCAATTTCAATTCAATGAATCTCAATTCATTAATATAAATTGACTCAATGAATCATCTTTAAATTAGACTCATTCAACAATTGAATCTAATTGAGTCTAACTCAATAAGTCTACTTTGGATTACTCTTAATCCAATTTTAATTCATCACATGAACCTAATTCAATTGGTTTATCATATGAACCAAATCTCCATCCACTTGTTCTTTGTGTGTGACCCAATAGGTTCTTGTAACGTTGGCAATGTTTCTAAATCTTATTTAGAAACATAAACAATGAGTGACATCTAGCAATACATCATTGCTACCCAAGTTACAAGAATGTTGAGATCCAACATCACCTTGTGACTACTAATTGTGACTCTTCACAATATATGACAAGTGACCTTCTATCCTTGACATCTAGGTTAATCAATTTGAGGCATAGATGGTGTCATCCTCTGATCAATCTAAATCATGAACTCCAAGTAGACTAACTATAATCTAATGAGCTCAATATCTCATATTGACTCATTTGGGCATGACCATGCACTTAGTTATATCACTCTATCAAGAATAACGATGTCACTCTCATTATATAGGAGAGATAGATCCCATCTACATCACTCACATCGCTCCGCATAATTTGTTACATACCCAGTAATCGCCTTTATAGTCCACCCAGTTACGGGTGACGTTTGACGAAGCCAAAGTATGCAACTCCTTATGTAGGGAACCATGGTGACTTCAGGTCCAAGGACTAATAGTCATACTAATAGCTACATGAGAAACTATATGACACTCATATAATGATCTCTGATACTTTCTCATGGCAGGTCATTCAGTATACATTCTCCAATACATATCCATGTGTCAACTTGATATCTCTATATCTATGACTTGTGAGATCAAGTCATCGAGTTGACCTACATGCTAGTCTCATCACATTAACATTGTCCCTGAATGTTAATAGTTGACTAGGAATGATTAAGATTAGTGTTCCTTATATCATCTCACTATCGATTCAACCAATCGATTGATATAGGTAAGAACCTTCTACTCAAGAACGCTATTATACTTAGTTATTTGACACCAATACAAGTAAGTATAATAACCAAAACAAATACCTTTATATACATAGGAATATGATACAATGAGTCCATACAACAATCATCATATGATTGGCTCTAGGGCTCTAACTAACAAGAAAACCCCATATTGATAGTGTAAAAGATGCTGCAATGAAACATAGCTATTTAGAGCTATGACAAGGGCCATGACAAGGGGTGTGTAAGGGGTGTGCAAGGGTCATGAAAGGGGTGTCTGAGAACCACATGCCCATGACATGGTCGTGTCACATTTGCAGAGCCAAAGCAGTACATGGTCGTGTCCCAGACACGCCCGTGCAAGCCTACCAGAGCTAAAGCAGTACATAGCCGTGTAGATTTACATGGCCGTGCAATTTTCCCAGAAGATAAACAAGGCTTGGTCGTGTCCCAGACACAGCCGTGCATGAGTTCTTGAATAGGAGGCAACACATGTCGTGTAGATCTACACGACTGTGCAAGGAGGGCAGTGGTAGAGCATGTCACGGCCGTGTGCACTACACGGTCGTGTGAGATGGGCAGTGAAGGGAATGATCAAGGTCGTGTTTCACACACGGCCTAGTCTCAGGGTCATCTGGCACCCAAAATTTCTGCCCTATATAAGGGTTTCTTGCATCATTTGAATGGGAGTTCTCCCTTTTGGGAGAGGGCAAGATTTGGGGCAATTCCTCACCTTCTTGGAGAGATTTTCCAGTGATCTAACGGTGGATCTTCAACGAATCAACTCCGAGAACGAGGATTAGATCTGAAGACGGTTCTTCATCATAGATAAGCTTTTCTTCCCTTTATCTTCTTGGGGTTTGGTATCAAGATGCTTGTAATTTTCTTGTCTTTGGATTTCTTTCCTTGTTCTATGGATTAGATCTCTTTGTTCAAGGATGGAGGGAGTATTTGTAATATGATTTGATGTAAACTCTTGTGGATTTGCCCATTTCCTATTTCTATGATATGTTCTTGTTTTGTATCTATTTGATCTCGTGTGGATTGATGTGATTATGCTTAATTACCATACTTGATTGAATGTTTGAGTGTCTTGTGGATCTTGTAAAGGTAATCCCTCATTCGATTATCCGAGGGGTATATGTGATAGACATGCCCGTGTAAGGACGATTGAGGGATAATCTTGAAGGGGAAATATGGACATTCAAGGGGATAGGATAGATTGTATGCATTAATCTTTATATCTTGATATGGTTGAGAAGTAATGAATTTCTATGTTGATTATTCGAGGGGTGCACGTGACAGGAAAGCCCGTGTAAGGACATCATAGAAATCATTCCTAATTGATCACATTAGATATAGATTTTGGTCCTAGGTCGATTGTCTATTGCAAGAGAGAATCGACAATCTTCTATAAATGAAGGAAAATTGAGGAATAAGATTTGGTAGATCATTTGCATTGAATAATATTACAAAGAAACCAAAACTCCTAGAACAACCTTTTATCATAGCCCTTATCCCTATTTTTATGCTTTTACTTTTATGGTTTACTTTCTATAGTTGCACATAGTTGTTATAAATCAATTAATTAGTTGTTTAGCTAATTCATTTTGAGATATCTCTAGTGGTTATACCAGTCCCTGTGGATACGATATCTTTCTTTATTACTGACTACGCATCCGTACACTTACGGATCGTTAACAAGTTTTGGCGTCGCTACCGGGGACTGCGTTATAACATTAGAGATTATCAATTGAGTTAGACTAAACATAACTTTTATTTTCTTTTCATTAGCAAAGTTGTAACTAATCTTTAGAGTTCTGTTTTCATAATTTTTACATATCTTTCTACTTCTTGACAATTTGTTTTGTTGCAATTCTAATTCTAATTCAAATTCTACATTCTTGATTTCTAGCATTCTAGTCTAGCTTTTCTCTATTTTTCTTTTGATCTAAATTCTTCTCTACTTTTCTTTTGTAAACATATCTTGCAATATTGTTCTTGTGTATGAGAAGATCAAACCTCGTAAAGGCATCAAGAATTACAAGAACTTATAAACACATTAGTTGATTAGCATATGAATTATTCTAGACACTTTTCTTTTTCCTCTTGTCTTTTCTTTCTTGTTTTCATTATGCACTTTCTTTCTTACAATTTAAATTCTGCATTTTCTTTCTTTCTTTTCATATTGCATTTGATTTCTTGTCTTTGATTCTTCAATTTTTTTCCGTCTAATAACTTTTTCTTGAATATCCATGAGCTTTAACATGTCATGCAGGGCCATGAGAAATTTTTCTGCACCCTTTTCTACAAGATTTTTATCTCCCATTATGCAACCTCAAATTGAAGCAGAAAGTTTCCAACTAAACCCAGAGTTAATTTTCATGATACAAGGTCACAAATTTGGAGGAGAAGTATCAGAAAGTCCTTATCTGCATCTTGAAACATTTTTAGAGATTTGTGATATGGTGAAATGTGAAGGAGTGTCAGTAGATGCAGTTCAATTGATAGCATTTCCTTTCAGTATCAAGGCTAATGCAAGGACTTGGTTATATTCTCTCCATCCTCAAAGTATCACAAGTTGGGAGCAATTGGAGAAGAAATTTCTAAATCATTTTTCCCTCCAAGCACAATAGTGTATATGAGGAATTGCATAACAAATTTTGCTCAAGCATTTGGAGAATCATTATTTGAAGCTTGGGATAGATTCAAGAGTCTTCAAAGATAGTGCCCTCATCATGGTTTTGAAAAATGATTGATTCTACATATATTCTATGGGGGAATTCCTTTCTCAGATAAGAGTTTATTGGATTCATCAGCTGGAGGATCTTTTATGGACAAAAGTGTAGATGAAGCATATATGTTAATTGATCAAGTGACATTGAACCTCCATAAATGGTCAAACATAAGTCGGTTGAAATTTCCCTCAAGCATTCATGAAGTGCAAGCCATAAATGCTATAGAGCCTGTCAAATAAATTGTAACTCAACCATCATGAGTCTTGAGAATCATAAGTCACAGAACGGGGAGTTCAAACATTTGGGGGCAAAGATTGAAAGTATTATTTCAAAATGATTTAAAGGAGATCTCCCTCTTTCGCAGACAAGATCTCGTGAAAAGTGTGATGATGTTGGGTTATTGATCACACCAACACAAGATAAGCAAGTTGGACCTCCTCCAAAAGCTCAAAAGGAATTTGGAAAAAGGAAGTTTAATCTTTCCCAGGACCTTCACTAAGGGTTCCTTTTCCACAAAGGTTAGTGGGGGTCAATGAAAATAAAGACTTCGGCAAATCCTGTGACACTAATATGGTTGAGTGCAGGTTTTTGAATGCATGTGAAGATGAGGACTCTTCAGATGAAGATTTTATTGATAATGCAGTGGTAAATAAGTTTTCAGATCCGCCTTCAAATTTTATACGGTGTTATAGTGACATTAAATTTTCAGATGATGAATGTGATGTGATAGATCAATTTAAAATTGCAAGTGAAGTTATTGATCCTCTTGTTATTGATTCTCCTATTGAGGATATAGATATTGGTTTATTTTTTGATGTATGTGTTGTTGATGATGATGATATGGAAGAATATGTAGGGAGCTGTGTTGTGGAAGCAGCATCTCAAGGATCACCACCTTTGTCCACAAAACCCTTAGGGTTTTAAGAATTGATCATGTTGTCGAACAATGTGTAGGGACTTTTGCAGAGTTAGCAGAGTCTCAAGAATCACCATCAACGATATCATCAACACCTGAGCCAGAGCTAGAACCATCATTTGATTCAGAGGAAGTCACATCTACATGTTTAGAAATTTCAGGTATCTCTCAACAAAGTAATGTTAGTATTTCTTGTGATCTTTTGGAAAATTTTATAGAGGTACCTATCATTGATTTTGTTGTATGTGATTCAGTTTTTATTTCTTATTCTGCTTATCTTAATATGGTTATGGCTCTATCTTATCTAATATGTTTGTGGGAGATTTATATTTTCTTTGCATTTGTAGATTTCACTTGGGCTAATAATTGGAAGCTCACACTGAACCGTCTTCGATCACCTGAGAGAACTTCAAAGAAGACAAAGATGGAGAGAGCAATACTTCATTTTGTAATTCCTATATTGGAAGCTCCCTCCATAATAATAGCCCTCGGTAGGAGGGTGTTGAAATATCTTACCCCTCTAAGAGAGAGATTTAGATGAATCTTATGAGGTGGTTGAGCTAATGACCTTAAACAAGCGCTTCTTGGGAGGCAACCCAAGTTCTTCAATCTTCTTTTCATTCATATCTTTAGTTTCTTTCTAGTTTCATTTCTTTCTTTATAATAAATTTGTATCCTCTACTTAATTTTTGTTGTCTATTTTCTTTTATGGGACTCAAAGATTAGGAGAAGTGCAACTACATGATGGAGAAGTTCATGACATGGACATTTGGCACGCATCATTTGGTAACTTCTCTTCCTTTTAATCTCCTCCACATTATTTTTAGTTTTCATTGGAATAATGAAAAGTTTAAGTCTGGGGGGATGCATTAGATGCATTTGGTTTAGTTTTCTCATTTCTTTTTGCCTAATAAAATTTGCTAGTTGCATCATTCATCGCATCATATTTGTTTGTCCTGATTGCAAAATACTAGCACGTTTATTCTAGATTCCATGTGGTTTATTGGTTACTTATGGTGCTATTATGTTTAGTATCTATCTTTTTCTATCTATGATAGCATGAAGTGAGCAATGTTTTTACTATAAGAGTTTAAGTATTGGCCTTGTTTTAGGAACTCTATATACGATGCCTATTTTTGATGGTTGATAACTCTAAAATAGTCATGATTCATAGAATTGGACTAGTACTTGTGCTTCTATGGTGACCTCTCAACTACATTTTGGTTATTGGATAAACTCAGATCATGTAAGCTCATTTGGAAAAATCAATCCCAAGAAAAAAATGAAAGTTTGTTCAAGTTTGATACTTTGAAAACATTCAAAGAAAAAAATAAGGGATAAAAAATAGTTATCGTGATTGGAAACTAGTAATTCACCCCTTTGAGACCGAGTTAGGTTATTGGGGAAATGAATGCTATGCTTCTCTTGATACTGAGTATTCCTTTGAGAGCTTGTGTAGACGATGCATAGTATTTTTATGGGGAATGATCCTTGCGTGTGGCAGGTAAGTGCCTATCGCCAGAAGCATAAGGAACACAATTTTATGACGACTTGACTAGACTTAGGGATTGAAACTTGAAAAATTTAGGCCACTATTGCACTGAGCACGGAGGACTACTACTTAGGTCATACTCAAACTACTTTTGTATCTTGCTCACCAATAAAATCATCTGATAGGATTAGATTAATTTGCTAGATATTATGATACACTATTTAACCACATGAATCTAGATTGTGGATTTTGCTTGAGGATAAGCAAAGGTTTAAGTCTGGGGGTGTGATGTGCGTAGATTATATACTCTTTTATGTATGTCTTGATGCACATCTACTTGTATTTTATTAGCATAATCTATATTTATTGCACTATATTTCATTGTAATGTCATACTTCCATTATATTCTATTCAGAGATCTGCTCTTTGCTTGTTTTGATTGATAGGACATGATTTGGAGCAAAAATGGAGCTTGAATGAAGTCTAGAGCTTCCAGAATGTCACGGGCATGCAAAAACTTAATCTTTGCAGGTTTTGGCTGTGTGGAAACCACATGGCAGTGTGGAGGTCATGTGGGGGGCATGTTGAGGTTGTGTGAATGTCACATGGTCGTGATAAGGCCGTGTGGAATTTTCAACACTGTAGACCAAAAGTAAAATGACCATAACTTTGTGCTCGGTTGGAATTTTGGAATGTTCATTATACCAATTTGTAGATAACTTCAAGATCTACAACTTTGATGAAGACTTTAACTAGAGGAAACCCAATATTGATGGTGTAAAAGACGTTGCAATGAAACATGGCCATTTAGAGCTATGACAAGGGCCAAGACAAGGGGTGTGCAATGGCCATGCAAGGGGTGTGTGAGAACCACATGCCCATGACATGGCCGTGTCACATTTGTAGAGACAAAGAAGTACATGGTCGTGTCCCAGACACAGGCGTGCAAGCCTACTAGAGCCAAAGTAGTACATGGCCGTGTAGATTTACACGGCCGTGCAATTTTCCCAGAAGCTAAACAAGGCCTAGTCATGTCCCAGATATGGCCGTGCATGAGTTCCAGAACCAGAGGCAGCACAGGTGGAGTAGATCTACACAGCCGTGCAAGGAGGGCAGTGGCAGAGCATGTCACGACCGTGTGCACTACACGGTTGTGTGAGATGGCCAGTGAAGGGAATGATCAAGGTCGTGTCTCACACACGGCCTAGTCTCGGGGCTGTGTGGCACCCAAAAGTTCTGCCCTATATAAGGGTTTCTTGCATCATTTGAATGGGAGTTCTCCCTTTTGGGAGAGGGCAAGATTTGGTGCAATTCCTCACCTTCTTGGAGGGATTTTTCACCGATCTAAAGGCGGATCTTCAACGAATCAACTCCTGGAATGAGGATTGGATCCGAAGACGGTTCTTCATCGTAGATAAGCTTTTCTGCCCTTTATCTTCTTGGGTTTTGGGATCAAGATGCTTGCAATTTTCTTGTCTTTGGATTTCTTTCATTGTTCTATGGATTATATCTCTTTGTTCTAGGATGGAGGGAGTATTTGTAATATGATTTGATGTAAACTCTTGTGGATTTGCCCATTTCCTATTTCTATGATATGTTCTTGTTTTGTATCTATTTGATCTCGTGTGGATTGATGTGATTATACTTAATTACCATACTTGATTGAATGTTTGAGTGTCTTGTGGATCTTGTAAAGGTAATCCCTCATTCGATTATCCGAGGGGTATATGTGATAGACATGCCCGTGTAAGGACGATTGAGGGATAATCTTGAAGGGGAAATAAGGACATTCAAGGGGATAGGATAGATTGTATGCATTAATCTTTATATCTTGATATGGTTGAGAAGTAATGAATTTCTATGTTGATTATCTGAGGGACGAACGTGACAGTCAAGCCCGTGTAAGGACATCATAGGAATCATTCCTAATTGATCACATTAGATATAAACTTTGGTTCTAGGCCGGCTGTCTATTGCAAGATAGAATCGACAATCTTCTACAAATGAAAGAAAATTGAGGAATAAGATTTGGTAGATCATTTACATTGAATAATATTACAAAGAAACCAAAACTCCTAGAACAACCTTTTATCATAGCCCTTAACCCTGTTTTTATGCTTTTACTTTTATGGTTTACTTTCTATAGTTGCACTTAGTTGTTATAAATCAATTGATTAGTTGTTTAGTTAATTCATTTTGAGATATCTTTAGTGGCTATACCAGCCCTTGTGGATACGATATCTTTCTTTATTACTGACAACATATCCGTACACTTGCGGATCGTTAACATGGATTAGTAAGAAACCCCTCATATCTTATTTGTAGATATGGGGATGTCCTACTTATGTGAAGAGGACTATATCAACAAGTTGGATGCTAAGTCTGATAAGTGTTTATTTATTGGATACCCTAAGGAAACTAAAGGTTACCAATTCTATCACCCCTTGGAACAAAAGGTGTTTGTTTCAAGACATGCTACCTTCCTAGTGAAAAAATTTCTCTTACAGGAAGTAAGTGGGAGTATGGTTGAACTTGATAAAGTGCAAGAGACTCCAATAAACACTAACAAGATGCGTAGTCAAGAACCATAAGTTAAAGTTAAATTTGGATTGTAAACGATGCTTAACATTATTAATCTAAATTTTCCCTTTAGCAGATAAACTTGAATTGGGAATGAAACTTAACATTCTTACTTCAAGTTCTACCGATGTGATCTTCATAAGTTAAACCATATTATAGAAGTTGATCAAATATCTATTTCAAGGATCGGCTTCCAGGTCAAACATGATGAGGCATTAGGCCTTCTTGGGTATGGGATCATCCACCACTGCCTAGACAAAGCCTTTCAAAGAAATCAGATATTTAAACTTCTCACAGTAAACTAGGTTTAATAATAGAGGCCTCAATAAAAACACATTATAGAAACATGAAATTGAAACAAATATCAAAAAAAAATGATAATTAAAATTGATAACCTCTTGTGTGTGGTTTTTCAAGATCTATACAAAAGATGAACTAGATATGATGAGGAAACTAATAACTAGTTATACCTCTTGTAACTTATAGACCTCTTGATCTTCTATTGTATTCCTCTTCTTATCTCGGGCGTCGTGTGGGTGACGATCTACCAAGGAGAGAATCCACCCAAGCCTTCTTCTTCCTTTCAAGTTTCAGCCACCAACTTTCTCCAAGAGATGATGAAGTTCGGTCACCAACTTTCCTCCAAGGGATGCTAGACAAGAGAACCTCCTTCTCTTCTTCTTCTCCTTCAAGCAACTGACCATCAATGGATCTCCACACCAATATACCGCCGACCACCAAGAGGGAAAATAAAGGAGAAGAGAGAAAGAGTAAGGGCCGACCACCACCAAGGAAGAGAGGAGAGGAATAGAAGATGTATTGTTTTGAGGTGAGGCACCTCTACCCTCTCTTTTATATTCCTTGGTCTTGGAAAATAAGGAAAGTTTTAAACATAATTAAAACATCCTTATATTCCTTGCCAATGACTAAAAGGGAAAGTTTTAAAACAAAAAAAATTAAAACTTCCTTTTCTTCTTCTTGTCATGGCCGGCCACATGCTTGTTCTCCAAGCAAGGAAAGATTTTAAACAAAAATTAAAATCTCTCTTTAAAAAATCCCATTTGTGGATAGTTCTAAAAGAAATGTTTTATAAATTAAAATCTCTCTCTTTTAAATTCTTTTATGGATATCTATAAAAGATAAGATTTAAAATAAAACATGGTTTCAAGAAAGGAAAGTTTTATCTAAAAATTATAATCTTTCTTTCACATTATAGATAACTACAAATAAGGAAAGATTTCAAATCTCTCTTTTATTCCTTTGTAGAAAGCTATAAAAGGAAAGATTTTAAAATTTTAAAACTCTCTTTTAAAACCAACATAAAAGGAAAGTTTTCAACAAAATAAAAACTTCCTTTTATTTCTTTTTATGACCGGTCTAAAAAAGGAAAGTTTTATATAAAAATCATCTTTTTTAAGCCTTTTAATGGATCTCTATAAAAGAAAAGATTTTACAAAATAAAACTTCCTTTTGAATTCAATGTGGTCGGCCACCCTTGCTTGTGTTCCAAGCTAGGGCCAGCCACAACTTGAACCCATCTAACCTTGGTTTGGCCGGCCCTAGCTTGGGCTCCAAGCTTGGCTTGGTTGGCCACCTAACACAAGTTGGGTAAGAAGTTGAGTTTGGGTGGATATAAGACTTTATAAATAAGAGGCTACAATAGGGACCGAGAGGAAGGATTGGTTTTGGTCTCCCGATAAGCTTGAGCTTCTCATGTTCGCCCCAAACACCCAACTCAAGTTCATCAATAATATCTCATTTCACTAAAGAGTTATTATTGCACTACCGCACCAATCCCATATTACTATATGGGCTCCTTCTTATCATGAGTGTGTTAGTCTCCCTGTGTTTAAGATATTGAATGTCCACTAATTAAATAAGTTACTGACAACTCACTTAATTAATATCTAGCTCCAAGAGCAGTACCACTCAACCTTATCATCATGTCAGACTAAGTCTACCTGCAGGGTTTACATGACAATCCTTATGAGCTCCTCAAGGGGGTATCATCAACCTAGATTACTAGGACATAGTTTCATTTTATAATCAACAACACACCATATAAATAATATCATTTCCCAACATATCGTGCCTATTGATTTAACGAGCTAAATCGCACCCTTTGATAAATCAAAGAAATAAATACTAAGTATATCTGCTTGTTATTATATCATGATTAAGAGTACACACTTCCATAATAACAGAGGTATTGTTCTTTGATCCTGTCCGAGTGATGAGTGGATGGACGCTGGGAACGTGGCGCTCTCCGCTGTCTCCGGCTGGTGATATGGATCTCCGCCGCTACCTGTAAAGAAGTCGGGCCGGGAGGAGTTTCCCGGCGACGACCCTCCGACGCTCAAGTCAGGAAAGAGGCAAGCGAAAAAGTGGCATTGAGAATCAGAGATTGCATACCTCCTGTGAAGTCTGGGGCGCTCTTATATATAGAGCTATGGGGAGGCTTCTGCACTCTCATCGAGGCATACACGTGTACCTCACCTTACCTCGGTATGGGTTTGCCAGCAAAGCATGCCTGACACCATACTACTACAGTTCGAGCACCTCTTTGATGGGACGACAGACCATTCTATCTTAGGCTTCTACGTTATAGCCTGGTCGTTGAACATACCTGTTGTAAGTGACAGGTGTTTCTGAGAATGATGCTCCCACTATTCCCTTTGTCATCTGGTCTCCTTTCTTCGCGCCAAGCGTCCAGCTGTTCGGCCAGCACATTACTCCCGACCGGGCATAGGTATTGGTCCGACTGGGAAGATTCCCAGTTGCGTGCTCGGACGAGCTTATTCCCGCCCATGCTGCTTTATGCCTTGGCTGAGCAGACTACCCGCTCGGCCCGACTACCCTTTTCACCTTGAGCGTCGGAAACCGGACTCCTGTCAGGGGGGTTATTGATTTCGGCTCGGACTCGCGCGGCCGGTCGGCCTGTTAACCCTACTCCTATCCGATCGTCCCGACCTTAGGTTGACCATTTTGCCTTTTGACCTCCACGTGGCGTTGACTCCCCTCCAGAGGGGGTCCCTCGACCTTACTGCCGGATCACTTGCCTCCCCTTCAAGTCTAGTCGAAGGAGGCGCATAGTCCGACTGACTGGACGCCCGTAGCGCCGAGCGGCACATCCAAGAAACCATCCTCCGCTCGGCGCGTGTGGGAGTAGCTACGGCCTCAGTCAACGCCACCCTCCCTCAGTTCTCCTCGGAATTTGTGCCAATCTCCGTCATTAAGGCCGAGCACGCGCTCATTAAATGCACTCTAGTAGCCGAATGCCACATGGCGCTGCTGCCGTCATCGTACGGCGGTGGCGTGGTGTACGACGAGACTGAGGCGCATCTGTGCCTTCTCGTGCTCCACAGCTTCCTCTGGCGTTTCAGACTTCTGGTGATCCCTCTTTTCTGTTTCCGGCAATCTCCAGCCTCCTCCTTTCGATCCTCAGCTTCTTTGTCAGGTCCTTACCCCTTCTCTGTTATCCTCGTGTTTTTTGCCGAGTTCTCGCTTTCTGGTCGCTATATTGTTTGTCATCTTCTTCCTTCTGTCATTTGCCTTTCCTCGCCTTTTGTGGTTTCGCCCGTTCGGACAATGGTCAATTCTTCTCAGCCCCCGGACCTAGCTCTCCGCCCATGGTATACTACCATGGAGTCGTGATTCGATCGGCGTGTAACGCCCCGCCCCTTCCTGCTTAAGCTGACGGGGGTTACTTATCTTTTCTTCTTAAAACAGCGGAAGTCTTATCTATAGTATAATTTTTTTTCTTTAAAACTTTTTCTTTACTTTTCAAATCATCATCACTAACTACCTATCATATGAGTCACATAACATGCTTAACATAAATTTGAAACCATAATACCAAAGAGCATGATGAAATGTCATGGAGTTATAAAAGAACGACATAAATATAATTCTTATTAACTAGAAGCAGGTCTTTCTCTTTAACCGAGTCACTACTACACACGTCCTTCTTGCCCCCTCCTGCTGCTCCATGAGTACATCCATTCTTTGCCCTTATCTGTGGTACAAGGAAAGTAAGCTGTGAGCACACAAGGCTCAGTAAGATCCTTTCCTACTCACAAAAATCGTATAGCATAACTAAATCTCCAAGGCATAAAGCATAAAGATAACTCATCATATCATATATAGAAGCATCATATCATAACATAATTGTAAGGTATCATGGCATATCATAACATGCATCATAGCATATCATAATCATGATCATAGCATATCATAACATAATCATAAAGTTCATCCTAACATAACATGTCACATGATCATAAAGTTCATCCTAGCATAACATAACATAATCATAAGCATTATAGCATATCATGATATAATCATAAAGTGCATCCTAGCATATCATAATCATGGTCATAGCATATCATAACATAATCATAAAGTTCATCCTAACATAACCTGTCATACTTATAAGCATCATGGTATATCGTAACATAATCATAAAGTGTTATGCGAGATGACTTTCAAAAACATGATTCATGCAATAATATATGCAACATGTCCTTTGAAAACTTATTACATACATACTTAAACATAATCATAACATGATTAGGGCCCCGGCTTGTACCACATACATAAATGTGCGCGTCCTATGTAGGTCCAAGGTAGCAAGTCTTGAACCCTACAAGGCATACATACTAGGCCCGTTTCTTAGTCCATCGACCTAGGGGCACTTAGGAGCCCATCCCTAACGAGGCCCGTTTCATAGTCTATCGACCCCGGGGCGCTTATGGAGCCCACCCTTGGTCCAAGCCTTATAAAGTAAAGTAGCATGTCATACATATCATGGTTCTTATCTTTTTCATGCACATCATATTTCTTAACATATCATATCATACAGAATTTGGGCACACAGCTCATCATAATAGCATGTATAATTTGGGCACACAGCACATAAATACACGCATAGTTTGGGCACACAGCTCATCATAAATACCATGCATAATTTGGGAACATAGCTCATCATAATATCATGCATAAATTGGGCACACAGCTCATCATAAATAGCATGCATATCTTGAGCACACAGCACAGCATAAGGGTTACCAACATACATAGATCATAAGTATACATAATTAAACATAGAAGCATAACAAGCTCTTACCACATTATAAAACATTGCATGTGAGATACATGGAAAATCATATTTAGATTTCTAACCCTAATGTCATGTAATGGCCGAAACATATAGATATGACTTAGGTTAGAAATCAATATACAAGCATGTGAACCCTAAACCAATATCATATCATATACCATAAAGAAACATCATGAGCTTGTTTTAGGTTAGGTTCTAGGTTTCCTAAGCTTATAAATCTTATCATGGCCGAATCTTATCAATCATTACATTGGGTTAAAAACAACATTCAAGTATGTGAAACCTAAACCAATTTCATAGCAAATATTACAAGGAACATCATGAGCATAATTAGGTTAGGTTCCAAGTTTCCTATGCCCTTAAACTTGTTGTGGCCGAAACCCTTAAGGCTTGGAACTAGGTTTCAAGTGTCCTAAAAGCATGGAAACCCTAAACCAATTTCATAGAAATTATTACAAGGAACATCATGAGCATAATTAGGTTAGGTTCTAAGTTTCCTAGGCCCTTAAACATGTTGTGGCCGAGACTTGTAAGGCTTGAATCTAGGGTTCAAGTGCCATAAAAGCATGAGAACCCTAAATAAATTTCATAGCAATTATTTCAAGGAACAACATGAGCATAATTAGGTTAGGTTCTAAGTTTTCTAGGCCCTTAAACATGTTGTGGTCGAGACTTGTAAGACTTAAAGCTAGGGTTCAAGTGTCATAAAAGCTTGAGAACCCTAAACAAATTTCATAGCAATTATTTCAAGGAACAACATGAGCATAATTAGGTTAGGTGCTAAGTTTCCTAGGCCCTTAAACATGTTGTGGCCGAGACTTGTAAGACTCAAAGCTAGGGTTCAAGTGTCATAAAAGCATGAGAACCTTAAACAAATTTCATAGCAATTATTTCAAGGAACAACATGAGCATGTCATATTAATTTCATAACTTGTCTTAAGAAGGTTCATGGCATGATTAGCTTAGGTTTAACAATTTTCTAGGCCCTTAATCCTATCATGGCCGAATACTTATTAGCATGGAATAAAGTTTAATCATCATATGAGCATATCATGTTAATAACTTTCTCATCATGAGGCACATATCATAAAACAAAAAGGAGCATGCTTGGTTTGAGTCTTAACATACCTATTTCCTTTATACATGTTTGGCCAAGAGTCTAGGGCATGACCCTAAGTTCTAACCAACCATTCTAGCATATGAACATTTGATAATGTTGAAAAATAAATTTGATTTTTTGTTGATAAAATTTTATGGAGATAAAATGAAGAAAAGAAGAAAAGAAGAAGATATGTGTTCTGATCAGATCTATGGCTAATGGAGGTATGGTTCCCTTCCAAGTTCCAGTACTCAAAGCGAGTAATTATGACAATTGGAGTATCAAGATGAAGGCACTTCTTGGAGCTCATGATGTTTGGGAAGTTATAGAAAAAGGCTACGTTGACCCTCGTGACGACTCGAAGCATATTGAGCATGTCAAAATTTAGGTCTTTACATTTCCTAGATCCTTCTTTTTGGTCTTGTCTTGGCCGAAAATTTCATGAAGGAATCCTAGGTTTTTAGGCAACCAATTCTCATAGAAAAATACACAAGCTATTGTACCACAGGTGAGGGAAACTTACCTCCTTTCGCTTGTGGTTTTTCCTAAGGAAAAAAAGTATCCTAAGTGCCAAGGAAGAAGAGAGCTTCTTCTTCTTGTGCCTCCTTTTGCTTCTCTTGCTTGGAAGGGATAGACCTTGAAGGCTTCTTCTCTAACTTTAGTTTTCTTGGAGAGGAACTTAGCTTAGCTTTTGGAATAAGGAGAGGGAAGGGCTCTTGGTTTCGGTGAAGAATGAAGAAGGAGAAGGAAGGAGGAAGAAAAAGAATTTAATCTCTTGTTTTTCTTCTCCCAATCCAAATTTATTCCTTTGTAAATGAACATGTCTTCATTCATTCCCTCAACTCCTCTTTTCCCTCATTCTTTTAATTCCCACGAAAATAGAGAGAGGGAGGGAAGTAGGCAATTTATCTTTTGCTTGCTTCTTCTCTTAACCAAGAGGAAGAGGAAGTAAGCAACTTGGTTTTCTCTTGCTCTTTTGCTTAGTTTTCTTTTATTTTCTTCTCACCTTTAACTAAAATTTCATTCTTTTCTATCCATATATTATTCATTATTCTAGTGGTTATCATGCATCAATTTATCTCTATTATTTGTGGGAGGTTCAAGGTTCAATCCTTGACCTCACCTCTTCTTATTCTATTTTTGGGTTCTATTTTCCCTTTCCTCTCATTCTTTTTATTTCTATGCTCTAAAGGAAAATGGTACCCATATACTTATCTTATAATTTCGTGGGTGTTACACGGCGTGATGCCGAGGTTTTATTTAATGATTTTGCTATCCCATCCTATTTTGAACTTGTTTTACCCTCACCCTCCGCTCGGCCAAACAAACCACCGCGCGGAGGTATCTGTTTTTTCCGCGATCAATTCGTGGCCGGTCTGCGGTTCCCTCTTCACCCCTTCATCGTGGATGTCTGTAACTTTTTTGGCATTCCGCTCGGAAGATTAGTTCCCAATACTTTCCGCCTTCTTTGCGGTGTTGTGGTGTTATTCAAGATACACCGCATTCCTCTCCGACTGGAGATCTTCTATTATTTTTATTATCCCAAACAGTCCGAACCGGGTAGTTATATGTTCCAAGCCCGACCCGGCCTTGTCTTTTTTGATAAACTTCCTTCCTCCAATAAACACTGGAAGGAGTATTACTTCTATCTTCGTCTCCCCGAGCGGGCTCCCTTCTTAACCAAATGGCGTGTCGGACCGCCCACTTCTCCTGAGTTAAAGCGGTTCAAGACCCGACCGGATTATCTTCAGGCTGCCAACCTGCTGGTCGGTCTGAAGCTCAACATAAATAAGTTTCTGCCGTAGGGCGTACTGTACATATTTGGTCTGAGTCCGATCCGGACTCCTCTTCCGAGCAGCTTTCGTAAGAATTTTACTTGAACTTTCACCTTGATTGCTAACTGATTTTCTTCTTTTTCCTTCGCAGCAAATGTTGTTATGGAGTCAATAATGGCCGGTATCTTGAAGTAGAAAGCCGAGGCACTTGAGGCGGCAGCCGCCAAGGAGATGGAGCAACAGGGCATCACCCCGGTCGGCTCTCATGAGGGAGAGAGCGAAACGAATGCGGGGGAGTCGGCCGCTCAGGCTTCTCTCCCAGAGCCAGCGGTTGGTGCAACTTTTAGCCGAGAGCCTTCCGTCCGAGAGGAAGGTTCTATTCAGGAGGAAGAGCGCCCACTTAGTCAAAAAAGTCGCCAGTCGGAAACTCCCCCACGATCAACCACTTCCGCGATCCAGGCGCCTAAGCGAGAGGGAAACGCTTCTCGTGGCAAAGGCCCAGCGATTGAGGCGATCTCATTCGATCGGACCCCCTCTCAATTCCTCCTGTGCCTCGCCGAGTTCAACGCTTGACTATTTTATCCAAGTTCTCCACTCCGGCCTCCGACCATTCTGCATCTGCTTACACAACTCCCGGCCGGAGTCGTACGATCAGGGCCACGCTGCATCTCCCTACCGAGGAGCTTATGGTCGAGTTCGCTCGGCCAAGTGTGCACGAGCACATGATTACTATGAAGGGGACCCTTGCCGAGATATGGGCCGATGCTAAGGCTCGGGTTGACTTGATTCCGCTCGATATTTAACGTTGGAGGTCCACGGTCTTCCGGCCGGAGGGTTTATAGTCGCTGGTCTGACTCTCGATATTTAATGTCGGAGCTCGACGGTCTTTCGGCCGGAGGGTTTATAGTCGCCGGTCCAACTCTCGATATTTAACGTCGGAGCTCGACGGTCTTCCGGCCGGAGGGTTTATAGTCGCCGGTCCGACTCTCGATATTTAACGTCAGAGCTCGACGGTCTTTCGGCCGGAGGGTTTATAGTCGCCGGTCTAACTCTCGATATTTAACGTCGGAGCTCGACGGTCTTCCGGACGGAGGGTTTATAGTCGCCGATCTGACTCTCCATATTTAACGTCGGAGCTCGATGGTCTTCCAATTCGGCTGACGATGCCCTATACTTGCGCTAATTTTTCGATTTTTTACTCCTGCATTTCAAGTATACAGCCCAACAGGAAGTATACAACATACATTACATTGGCGCACCTTTCACCCCGCCCGGTAAGGCTGGAGGTGGTTCGCGCTCCATGGTCGATCCAGTTGTCGTCCGTCTTCATCCTCCAGATAATAGGCACCCGAGCGGAGCTTTTCGACGACTCGGAAGGGTCCTGCCCGGGGAGCTTCGAGCTTGCCCACATCTCCGACTGGCTTCAATTTTTTCCACACAAGATCACCGACCTGGAATGCTCTCGGGATCACACGGCGGTTGTAGTTCTGCTTCATCCTTTGCCTATATGCCATCAGTCGGACGTTGGCTTTGGCTCTCTCCTAGTTGATCAGGTCCAATTCCAGCTGCCTTCACTCGGCATTGCCCTCGTCGTAGTTCTGTATTCGAACAGACTCCACGCCGACTTCCACGGGGACAACCGCTTCACCCCCATATACCAAGTGGAACGGTGTTACTCCCGTTCCCTCTTTAGGGGTCGTGCGGATGGCCCATAGGACGCCTGGTAGCTCGTCCACCCAGCTTCCTCCCATATGGTCGAGCCGAGCCTGAAGAATGCGAAGGATCTCCCGGTTGGCTACTTCGGCTTGACCATTGCTTTGGTGGTACGCCACGGACGTGAAGTGCTGCTCAATGCCATAGCCCTCGCACCACTTTCCGAGCTGCTTTCCCGTGAACTGCCGTCTGTTATCAGAAATGAGTCGATGCGGAATGCCGAACCGGCAGAGGATGTGTTGCCATATGAATTTCTTGACCATCTGCTCGGTTATCTTCGTAAGTGGTTCGGCCTCGACCCACTTGGAGAAGTAGTCAACTGCCACTAGCAGGAATCTCTCCTGCCCGGTCGCCATGGGGAAGGGACCTACAATATCCATACCCCATTGGTCGAACGGGCAGGATACCGCAGACGCTTTCATTTCCTCCGTCGGCCGATGAGAGAAGCAATGAAACTTCTGACAAGAAATGCATGTTGCGACAGTCCGAGCGGCGTCTTCTTGCAGGGTTGGCCAAAAGTACCCGGCCAATAGGACTTTCCTAGCAAGTGATCGCCCGCCCGGATGTCCTCCGCATGATCCTTGGTGCACTTCCTGGAGGATGTATTCCGCGTCTTCCAAGCTCACACATCTCAGGAGCGGACGGGAGAAAGCCTTTTTGTAGAGTTGACCTCCCACGAGTGTGAACCGGCTGGCTCTCCTCCTTAACAAATGAGCTTCCTCCCGATCGGACGGTGTGGTCCCCGAGCTCAAGAATTCCATTATCGGTGTCCTCCAGTCGCTCAGGAAGGTGAGACCCTCCATTCGGTCGATATGCGCCACCAAGGATACCTGCTCTATGGGTTGTTGGATGACGATCGGTGATATTGAACTCGCGAGCTTAGCTAACTCATCTGCCGACTAGTTTTCCGCTCGGGGTATCTTCTGGATGATGACTTCCCTAAAGTGGTGCTTAAGCCTTTCGAAGGCCTCCGCATAAAGCTTCAGCCTCGCGTTATTTATTTCGAAGGATGTCACGCCCCAGAGGAGTCCCTGTCCGAGAAAATTTTGGCAACGTCTCCTGTAATACCCACTAAGCTTGTAAGATAAATATATGAATGTGGGATTTTGCCTTAGAAAAATAATAGGAAGTGAGTTGAACCAAAAAGGAAATAAAAAGAAATAAAAATAGGGAGAGGTCAAGAATTGAACCTTGAACCTCTTATATTATATTTCATAGAATTAATGGGTAATAACCAATTGGGATAGGAATAATATGTTGATAGCAAAGGAGGGAAACTCATGATAAAGGTAAGAGTAAAAGCTAGCCAAAAGGAAACAAGTAAAGAGCAAGAGAAAGGCAACTTGCCTTCCTCCCTTCCTCTCCCTCTTCCTCTTTGATTTTGCCGAAAATAAAAGAAGTTAATTAAGGGGATTCATTCCCCCTTATTTCACCATGAATGATGAGGATAAATAAACAAATAAAAATAAAAATAAAATAGAGAAAAAGGGCTAAGGGAGAAGGAAAGCAAAAACTAAGTTTGCTACCTCTTCCCCCTTAACATAAAAGGGAGCAAGAAAAGAGAAAACTATTTTTCTCTCATTTTCTCTCATTCATCCTCTCCCTCACTGAGAACACCACAGTCCCCTCTCCTCCATCTTCAGCCCCAAAGCCAAGTTTTTCCCTAAGGAAGCCTAGGATACAAGGAGAACTTAGCAAAGGAACCAAGGGAAAGGAACTAGAAGAAGAGGCTACTTCTTCACCATACCTTAGATCCACAAGCGAAAAAGGATGTAAGCTTCCCCTCACCTGTGGTACAAGGCTTTTATGTGTTTTTCGGATTTTATGAAGATTTTAAAACCTAGAAACAAGTTTGAGAAAATTCGTCCAAGAAGAGCTTCCAAAATCTAATGGTGTTTAAACTAGTCTTCACTACATGATAGATTTTTCTATGCTATGTAAAGGGGTTCTTCTTCATGCTTTTATACCTATATGATGCTTGATCAGAGGAGTACTGAACTCTAGAATTTTGGCCAAAAATATTCTTAAGAGGCTAGGGAAATTTATTGTTTCACCCAACTAGTACAAGGTTCTCCCTATGAAATATTAAGGGTTATGTATTAGTGTTTCTTCCTTAGAAGATATTTGAAACTAAAAGAAAACCACTCATATGTTTCGTCCAAGAAAGGGTTTAGGGTTAGAAAGACTTTTAAATTTAAATAACCATGCTCATGTGTTAGAATACAAAGATCTTAAAGGATTGGTATGCTTGAATATTGCTAGAATTCCATGAACTCCTTCTTAGGGTTTTTCGGCCATGATGAGATGGATAGCTTAGAAAAGCTTAAACAAGATTTTAATATGCTCAAGACCTCTGTGCTGTTTAGATATGAAAGTTGTTCAATGCCCTCATGCTTAGTTAGGGTGTAGAAAAATTAGTGGATGACATATAACATGTATAACCACAAGGGGTCTTAGCTTATTCATGAACCAATTTGTATATATGTTTCTTAGTAACTTTTGCCATGAAACTTACTTAGGTTTTTCATGATTTAGGCCACTTAAAAACCTAGCTAAAGAATGGTAGGTTTCGGCCATGAGAAAAAAAATTAAATAAATAAAAGAAAAAGAGAAAAAGAAACCTAGAAAGCCTAAGACACAATTCATATGTATACTCATTATGCTTGTCTTTATACATGCTATGAAACTTGTATAAATTCTCATGCTTTTAGGCTATTTGAAGCAAGTTTATATTCTGTGATTTTCGGCCAAGTAGGGTTTAAAAGACCTAGAGGCCTTAGAAATGAAACCAAATGTGTTAAAAGTACTTCTTATGTAAATAGGATAATGTATTGATTTTGTCACATACTTGTATAATTTTTCCCATGATCTAAATGGACCATTGTGAGTCTTGGCCATGAAGGTTTAGATGCCCTAGAAACCCTAGGACTTAAATTAAATATGCTCATGTCACCCTACATGAAATATGATAAGTAGAAAGCCAAGGTTCAATTACTATATGTTGTTTTATGACCTAAAATGATGCTAGGGTTTGTTTCGGCCATAACTATTGGATGATGCCTTGTATGAATTTATACATAATGTTAGTCCAAGTTCACATGCTTGTATGCTTGTTTGTAGCCCTAATGAGAACTTGTTAAATTTCGGCCATGACATATGTTAAGGGCTTAAAGAACTTAGGAACTAATTCAAATGTGTCAAATGTGTTTACCTTGTTCCTTGGTAAAAATGTTATAAATATGATTTAAAGTTGTCCATGCTTTTATGTCATATGGAACCTTGTTTCACACCTTAAGGTTTCGGCCATATGAAATTAGGGACTTGAGGAACTTAGAAACTAAGTTAATCATGTTTATAATGCTTCCTATGAAAATGTTATGATGATAATTTAGGTGCCACATGCTTGGATGTTGTGTTTAACCTAAATTGAGCTCTAAAGGGTTTCGGCCACAAGGGTTTAGGAAGCTTAAAACCAAGATAAATATGATACCATGTTTCCTATGATAGGATAATCACAAGATACACCCTTATGCTTAATATGTATGCTTGTGATTTATGACTTATGATATGATATGCATGCTTTTATGATATGATATGCTTTGTGCTTAAATTATGCATGCTTATGTTTAGTGCTTAAAATATGCATGCTTTCATGATATGATATGTGGTTAAATCATGCATGCTTGACGATATGCTTTATGCTTAAGATATGCATGTTTTTATGATCTATGCCTAAGTGATGCATATTGATATGACATGATGTATGCCTAAGTCATGCATACCTTTATGATATGATGTATGCCTAAGTGATGCATACCTTTATGACATGATGTATGCCTAAGTGATGCATACCTTTATGATATGATGTATGCCTAAGTGATGCATACTTTTATGACATGATGTATGCCTAAGTGATGCATACTTTTATGATATGATGTGTGCCTAAGTGATGCATGCTTTTATGATACATGATATGTATGACATGTACTTTACTTTATATGTGAGTGGCTTGTACCAAGGGTGGGCTCCATAAGCGCCCCAGGGACTAAGGACCTCGTTAGGGATGGGCTCCTAAGTGCCCCTAGGACTAAGGGCCTAGTATGTTTGCCTCGTAGGGTTCAAGACTTGCTACCTTGGACCTACAAGGTTGCGCACAATATGTAAGTGGTACATAGCCGGGATCCCCCTTATGTTGAGATTATTTTCAAGTATATATACATATAAAAGAGAATGGTTTTAAAGATCATGAGACATACACATGTTTTTCGGATACATGTTTTCCAAAATCATATTGCATACACCTTTTGATTATCTATGTTTCATGCTATGCTCTTGATTATGATATGCCATGATAAGGTATGTTTATGTTATGTTCATGCTATACCTTATAGACATGTTTCGGCCATGGATATGTTGATGCTTGATATATATAGATTTCGGCCATGGATTTGATGATGCCTTGATGTACATATTCGGCCATAGTTATGATGCTTTGATATACCATGATACTTGTTTGTTATGCTATGTCTAGCTATGTTTTATGCAATGCACTATGTATATGTTTCGGCCATGGTGATGCTTGATATGCTATGACTAGTTGTGATTATATTATGATGCATGATATGCTTGAATAGAATACTATGTTATGCCATGATTAGTTGAGATTATGACTTGTTGATGCATTCTTGATTATGTGCTAATTGTTGGTTTTAGTGAGTAGGAAAGGAACTTACTGAGCCATGAGTGCTCATAGCTTACTTTTCTTGTACCACAGATAAAGGAAAAAGCTGGATGAGTTAGAGGAGCAGCAGGAGGGGCAACGAAGATGTGTGTGGCAGTGGCTAGGCAACCAAATAAATAAGAACCTGCTTAAAGTTTCTTTAAAGAACTATGCATTGGTATTTTATGACTTGTGATGCCTAAACATGTGTGGCTTGACATTATGGTTCCACTGGATTTGATGTTATGATTTTTGATGCCATGTGATAGTATAGTTCAAAAGAAATTTAAAAGAAAAGTTTTATTAAAACTATGAAAATTATTTTAAGTCTTCCGCTGTTTTAAAAAGAAAAATTTATACGTAGAGTATCGTAGCCCCGTCCCTTAGGGTTAGCAGGGAGGGCGAGCGTTACGTCTCCCCTGTACGGTAGACAATCTGAAACTTTTCTACATCCTCATATACCTCAGCCACAGGCGGCTGGAATAATAAAAATAATAAAATACAACCACACATACATCCACGCAGTTTATATATAAGTACACCGATCAGTAATATCATGACTCGAACACAACCCTACTCCACTACACTCGTAAAGCTCAAATCCGACAATAAAACCAACTTACCTCTTCTGCCATCTAAGCAGGCATGTAGTAAAAGAAAATCCAAAACCAATTCCATCGACATCACAAAATCCATACAATGTCCAAGTATCATCAAACAAGAACAGAATCTGAAACAAATTTAGCATAGTCTATGTAAGAAAAACCAAAAGTCCAATAATATCCTCGAGGTCTGCAGGGGACTAGCGACTGGAACTCTCTCCTGACAGCATCAACCTAAAAATATCAACAATGGAGGCGAGGTGAGTCCAACACTCAGCAGGTACAACTGATATACAAAGTAAGGAAATAACACCTATCACTAATCATGCGTACAGTCTCCTGATGTAATAAAGGTAAATGCAAACTGAAATAAACAGGAGAATACTGTACTAACTAGGACTTGGGTATAAAGACAAGCAGTCCGAGGGATATGGAAATCCTGTATGCATGTCAAACATAGGTATCCAAACAATATGCAGCATATAAATGCAGCAAACACAAACACAAGCAATAAATGCATCATGCATATGATGCCAATGATGCGTCCTGGTCACCCCTGACGCCAGTCGATCATCTCACACAATAGAGAGGCCGAGTGGGTAGGGATGTGACAACCGTGCACTCTGTCGTCACTACTCCTAATGAGTGACCGAGTGGACGGGATGCTGTCGGAGTACACCTATCCTCCTACCCCAAATCATAAATGGGGGAGCGCAATGCTCTCATCTCCCGGTACACGATGACAGGGAGGAATCCCTGCCGGATAACACGTTGTGTCACACTACCCATGAGCGGATCAACGGTGCCTAATAGAGTCCCTGCTGTAACACACTCTGCCTGAATCGACCACTAACCCATGAGTGGTGGTATGTGCAGATCCATGTAACTGGCGATGTGCTCACAATAATGGAGCGAACTATCGCACAACATGCAATCATGCAAATGGTGCATGGCACTAACCACAACATATCCTGACCTAATCCATATATATATAAGTGCGTCATAGGTCAACGAATCAAATCAAATCAAAGGTACACAAGGTATAAAACCTAGGTCCTGAACATGGTGAAGCATGGTATATCACTACCCCTATAAGCATTTATCAACAGGTAAGGAATACATGAGATGCAAAACAAACAATCAATCAATCATGTAACAATTATCGGGTAGTGATTAACTGGAATAAATAAGAAACATAATTAATGCAACTTGTTATATTCACTACTATGTGTATCAAATGACATAAGTCAAAAGTACCCGCCTCCAAAGAACAAGATCCAAATCTGAAATAGATCCCTCGTCGAGACACCGTCTCGAATCAAAGTCCTGTACCAATCAATATATATACATTTTTATTTAGCTATAACTCATATAAATAACTAAATAAAAATCTCTAACACTAAATTAGGGCAAAACCTTAATCATATAGCATTAATCCTACCAAAATTAAATCCAACGATTATTTAGGGTTAATTGCCTTAACCCTAATCATACCATTAATTTAATTCCAAACCTAATCCATTTCACCTTTTAAATTAGAAATTGCTACTAACCTAGTCAACCTGAACTCAATAAAATTTGAGTCTAATCTCATTCCTAATCTTTCCTTCAAATCAGTACACACTACAACATAAGAAACAATTACACTACACCTTACCTCAATTCTCACAGCCCCCTATTGATGCTAGAAATTGTTGCCGAAGTCACAGCGAAGTTGCTGCTAGGAACCTTGTGGCTTCTGTGGCAGCAACACAAAGAAAATTTCCATGCATTAGAACAGCAAGCACCCGGAACTAGGGCATAATGGCAAATCAAAAGGGAAAGGTGATTGAGGTCGGCTTACCCTCGAATCAGCAGTTCCTTCTTCGGCGACTGGTTCCAGCGGCTGTTGAATACTGGCTAGGGCTACACTAGCGATAACAACAAGAAGAACTGAGGAAGAAGGCACAATCTAGGTCACCAATCATAGATCAGAAAAGAGGAAGGATCGGTAGCTTTCCCTCGGAGCCCTAATTGTCCCTTCCACGCCGGCAATCTAGAGCACAGCAAGAACACCAACACCCCTATTTCGGCGTCAGCACTGCTCCGTGCGGGGAAGAGAGCGATCGGCACGAAGATCTGAGGGGAAGGAAGGTAGAGGCTTCCGGTGATCGGCGCTAGGGCTCTTTGGACCGGCAGCGTTGGGTCGGAGTGGCGACGACGTGGCTAGGGCTCGGCTCTGGGATGAAGAGAATATGGAGTGGCGTCGACTTCTCCCCTTGGTCACGGATTAAGCACGAGGGAGAGAGGAAAACCGCCGGGGTCGGCGGTTATGGCTCGGAGGTGTCTGGCGCGCAGCGAGGCTCGAGCACTCGGGTTCGGCGAGGAAAAGAGAAAGGCGGAAAGAAAATAAAGAAAAGGTAAAATAAATAAAGAAAAGGAATTAAGAAATTCAACTTTTCCTCATTTATATGGGGTAGCCTAAACAGGCTTTTCTGGACTCTGTTTTTATCCCCGTCAACTCGTCCGTACGAGCTCCGAAAAATTCCCGAAAAATTTCCAAAAATTCCGGAAAATTCCCTTATTAATATTCGCCTATTTTCCTGTATTTTACATTCTCGCCCACTAATAAAAATTTGGTCCCCAAATTTCGTTATCTACCATAAGCAAGTACTAACAACAGATATAGAGTATAAATGCTGAACGATAAATAAATCACATACCTCAAGTGAAAAGATGGGGATATCGAGCTCGGATAGTATCCTCGAGCTCCCAAGTAGCCTCCTCGTCCGAATGATGCTGCCATCCGACTTTAACCAGCCGGATAGTCTTGTTCCGAAACTGACGCTCTTTCCGGTCGAGAATCCGTACCGGAACCTCCTCATATGTAATGTCAGGCTGAACTGGAACTGGAATATCTGCCAGCACATGTGTCGGGTCATGTACGTATCTCCTCAACATCGATACATGGAATACATCGTGAATGCCTGCCAGGGACGGTGGTAGTGCCAGTCGGTAAGCTACCGCTCCGATCCTCTCCAAGATCTCGAAAGGGCCAATGTACCGCGGAACTAGCTTACCTCTGAGGCTAAATCTCTTCACCCCTTTCGTGGGTGAAACTCGCAGAAATACATGGTCGCCAACAGAGAACTCTAGTGGTCTGCGTCTCCGATCAGCGTAACTCTTCTGGCGATCCTGCGCCTCTGACATCCTCCGTCTGATAGTACGGACCAACTTTGCATCCTACTGAACTCTATGAGGTCCCAACAACTGGGCCTCTCCAACCTCATCCCAGAGGACAGGTGTCCGACAAGGTCTACCATACAACACCTCAAACGGTGCCATCTGGATAGCCGAATAGAAGCTGTTGTTGTAAGCAAACTCTACCAACGACAGATGGTCCTCCCAACTGCCTCCGAAATCCATAACACATGACCTCAGAAGATCCTCCAAAATCTGAATGGTCCGCTCTGACTGTCTATCAGTCTGTGAATGGAAAGATGTACTGAAACGGAGCTGTGTGCCCAAGGCCTGCTGCAGACTCTGCCAGAATCGAGACGTAAACCGTGGATCTCTATCAGAAATGATACTCAACGGAACGCCATGTAATCTGATGATCTCTCGGCAATACAGATCTGCCAATCGATCCAGGGGATCAGTCCTCCGGATCGCTAAGAAGTGCGCGGATTTGGTTAATCGATCAACAATTAGCCAAATCGCATCATGGCCTCGTCGTGTCCTCGGTAAACCCACATAAAGTCCATGGTAATGTGATCCCACTTCCACTCAGGAATAGGAATCCGCTGAATTAATCCTGCAGGTCTCTGGTGTTCAACCTTCACCTGCTGATAGACAAGACATCTAGCTACGAAATCCGTGATATCTTTCTTCATGCCATTCCACCAGTAGGAACGCCTCAAGTCTCGATACATCCGGGTCCCGCCTGGATGGATCACAAATCGAGAACGGTGAGCCTCCTGAAGTAGCTCCTGTAAGACCGGATGAGACTGAGGTATGCATAATCTGTCTTGGAAGTATATAATACCCTCCTCGTCGTGTGTAAACTCGGTCTGCTGCCCAGAAGCTATCTGACTGCTAATGAACTGCAAATGCTGATCACCAGCTTGGGCCTCTCGGATCCTCGTCCTGATCGATGACTGAGCAACCATAGAAACAAGAATACCCTGCTCTGTCGGTCCTTGCTCCTCAAGGTCTAACTCAGAGAAACCCTGAATCAAATCCATGACTGAAGTCCGGTGGCAAGCCAAAGTCCCTCTGGACTTCTTGCTGAGTGCATCTGTAACCACATTAGCTTTCCCCGGGTGGTAGCTAATGGTACAATCGTAGTCCTTCAGGAACTCCATCTATCTCCTCTGTCGGAGATTAAGCTCCTTCTGAGTGAAAATATATTTGAGACTCTTATGATCAGTGAGAATCTCAAATGTGATACCGTATAAATGATGTCGCCAAAGCTTCAGAGCAAAAATGATGGCAGCTAACTCCAAGTCATGAACTGGGTAGTTCTTCTCATGCTCCTTCAGCTGACGAGAAGCATAAGAGACTACGCTGCCGTGCTGCATCAGAACAGCACCCAAACCCTGCAGAGATGCGTCAGTGTAAAGTACAAATCCATCCTCTCCAAAAGGTAAAACCAAAACTGGAGCCGACACTAATCTCCGCTTCAGCTCCTAAAAGCTAGTCTCGCAATCCTCGGACCACATGAACTTCACGCCTTTCCTGGTAAGGCGTGTCAGTGGCATAACAATACGCGAGAAACCCTCGACGAAACGTTGGTAATATCCGGCCAATCCCAGAAAAATGCCGATCTCCTGAACTGACTTCGGCTGCTCCCAACTGGTGACAGCCTCGATCTTCTGAGGATCAACTGAAATACCTCTGCTAGAAACCACGTGTCCTAGAAAACTGACTGAGGATAACCAGAATGCACACTTGCTGAACTTCGCGTACAGCTGATGTAGTCTAAGAATCTCCAATACTATACGAATATGCTGTGCATGCTCCTCCTCGGAACGAGAATAGACCAATATATCATCAATGAAAACGATAATAAACTGATCCAGATACTCCAGAAAGATACGGTTCATCAAGTCCATAAACATCGCTGGAGCATTGGTAAGCCCAAATGGCATTACCAAAAACTCATAATGTCCGTATCTGGTACGGAATGCTGTCTTCTGGATATCAGAATCTCTGACCCTCAACTGATGATATCCGGATCGCAGATCAATCTTAGAATACACTGATGTACCTCTAAGCTGATCAAACAAATCCTCGATCCGTGGTAAAGGATATTTATTTCTGATGGTAACTGCATTCAGCTGCTTGTAATCAATACATAACCTCATAGTACCATCCTTTTTCTTGGCAAACAGAACTGGAGAACCACATGGTGAAACACTAGGGCGAATAAATCCCCTATCTAAAAGCTCCTGGAGTTGAACCTTCAGCTCGTTCAACTCTTTTGGTGCCATACGATACGGAGCTTTCGATGTCGGCACGGTTCCCGGAATCAGCTCAATAGCGAACTCCACTGGTCTTCTGGGAGGCAAATCTGGCAGCTCCTCTGGAAATACATCTAGGTACTCCCGGACTACAGGAATGTCGGAGAGCTGTGAACTACTGTTGTCCTCAGTACTAATCAAAGATAATAGAAAACCATGACAGCCATGAGACAGCAGCTTCTGCGCCTGAATCGTTGAAATAATCGAGATGCCATCGTCTCTAATGCCAGTGAAACTCCACGAGGGTTGGTTCGGAGGCTGGAAGGTGACCACCCTCGTTTGGCAATCAACGGTAGCATGATATACTGATAGCCAATCCATGCCAAGAATGATATCAAACTCGACCATCTCCAATACTAGTAGATCTACCGTAAGTATCATGTTGCCAAAGTCTAACGGGCAACCTCTGACCTCCTGGTGATGTCTAAAGTGTCACCGGACGGTAGGGAGACGGTCAATCGCTGCAGTCTAAAAGTAGGTAATCTACCAATCTCCCGCATAAAGGTACGGGATATAAAAGAATGCGAGCTACTAGTATCAATCAATATATCAGCGAAAAATGCATAAATGGAAATCATACTGTGGAAAACAGATCCGTCGGCTCACTGCGCATCCTCTCTGGTAATCGCATGAACACGTCCAGTCTCTGGCGGAGGAGGAGGTGGTAACGCTGCTAGCTGCTGCTGCGGCTGAGCAGACACCTGCCACTGAGGCGGTACTGGATAAGGTGCCAGAGTAGACTGAGAGGACGGTGACTGATACTATGCAGCTGGCTGGGACTGAGTCTGTTACTGGCCTAAAGGCTGAGGCTGCATCTGATACTGCCCCTGCGTTGGATAATAAGGCCCTGGAACATAACTCTGGGGTGCTATGGAAGCACTGGAGTACTCCTGTCCAAGCATGCCAAATGCTGCTGCTGCAGGTGAAACTGTCCCTTGCTGACGATGTGAAGACTGGGCTTTCTGCCCTCCTCGATATGCCCCTGACTGACTAGACTGTCCCCTCTGACCTGACCCTCCTGAAATCGTGTGCTGAGCCTTCAGCTGACAATCTCGGCTCTGGTGCCCAGACAATTTGCAATAAAAGAAAATTGGCTGTCCCAGAGAGCAAGCTGGGTTGAGATGATCTCTGGACCCACATCAAAAATAGTGAGTATAGCTGGCGGGTTGTTTCCGGCTCTGCTGGGAAGACCAGAAACGTCCTGAAGAAGACTGCCCTGATTTCTGAGGTTTACGTGATACCCCAGATGTACCCTGATCTGATCGACTACGCCTGCTCTGCTGTGGTGTAGTCTGAGGTTGCTGGATCTCTCCAGATGTCTGACTCGGCTGCTTCCTTTTCCTATCCGGAAAAACTCTCTGCTGAGCTGACTCAATAATGAGGGCTCTGTCCAACATCTCCGCATAAGATGTGATACCAAGACCGACAAGTCTTTGTTGCAAATGTCCATCCAGCCCCTGAATGAACTGCTGCATACGTGAACTGTCCTCAGCAACTAGCTCTGGACAAAATCTGGCCAATCTGTCAAACTCTGCATTATACTCAGTCACTGTCCGATTGTTCTGTCGCGGACTCAGGAAATCCTGCCGGCGAGCCATCTGATAAGCTCATGGAAAGAAACGGTTCTCAAAAGCCTCTATGAATCTGGCCCGAGTGATGTTCTGCTCACCGATGATGGAACGCTGGGTAAGCCACCAAGTGTCGGCCGCGTCCCATAAGTGAAAAGCAGCCAGCTCTGCTTTCTCCCACTCGGAGCAAGCTATATAGAAGAAGGTCCACTCCATAGTCTCAATCCAAGACAAGGCCACACTCGGATCTCAGTCTCCTCGGAAGAGTGTGAATCGACTCTTCATCGACTATGCCAACACTGGAATCCTGAGGTGAGTCAGAACGGCTGTCGGAACTGGCGGAACCACTGGAGCTGGTGCTACAGGTGGTACTGCTGCATAACCTGAAGGAGGTACTCTCGGTGCTGCTGGGTAAACTGGAGCATACGTCGTCGGTGGCATTGTAGGGTGAACATAGGTGGCCGCGACTGGAGGTACAGCAGGTAATGGTACCGGATGTGGAGCAGCCGGTATCCCTAACGCAGGTGCTACTGGGTACACCGTATGTACTGGGAGCACAGGTGTCGCTGGTGTCTGGTACACTGTAGGCCCAGGTGGCTGTGGTGCCGCGTACGCCATAGGCTGGGCTGGAGCTGGTGTCGAGAATGTTAACGGTACCCCTGATGGTACCGGAAATACAGTAGGAGTAGATACTGTCGGTGCAACTGAGGTAGGTACCTCTAAGGGAGCCATCGGGTCTGAGAGCCCGACGCGCCCGCAGCATGCTGTGTCTATCCCTGGCTGACAGGCTCATCAACAGAAGGCATCTCTGGCATATCCAGAGATCCCGCGGTCCTCGTACGTGGTCGTCCAGCGCCACATCTCGCAGCAATACGCGTAGATCGCCTCATATCTGTTAAATTATATTACAAATATTACTACCAGTATACAAATCATAAAAATAAAGATCATACCTATTTGCTGTTTGGAGATGTTCCGTCGCTGTCTAGTCCCCAAATTTGACCTCAAAATTCCGAACAAGAAAATTCGCCAGAAATCCATATAAATCCGAAACGGAAGTCCGAAACATAACCATAGCGGAAATCCATACAGACCGAAATAAACATTCAAAAATCCAGAAAACCAAAAGCAGGTATCCATAATCTGCTCTGATACCAATAAATTGGTATCAGATACATCTCGAAAATCTAACAAGTATCGCCAAACTTGGCGCTCTGATACCAAGTAAATAAATTGGTATCAGGTTATCCCAAACATCAAAAATATGAAAACAAAAGATCGTAAACCTGGCTCTAATACCACTAAATTGTCACGCCCCAGAGGAGTCCCTGTCCGAGAAAATTTCGGCAGCATCTCCCCTGTACGGTGGACAATCTGAAACTTTTCAACATCCTCATATACCTCAGCCACAGGCGGCTGGAATAATAAAAACAATAAAATACAACCACACATACATCCACGCAGTTTATATATAAGTACACGTATCAGTAATATCATGACTCGAACACAACCCTACTCCACTACACTCGTAAAGCTCAAATCCGACAATAAAACCAACTTACCTCTTCTGCCATCTAAGCAGGCATGTAGTAAAAGCAAATCCAAAACCAATTCCATCGACCTCATAAAATCCATACAATGTCCAAGTATCATCAAACAAGAACAGAATCTGAAACAAATTTAGCATAGTCTATGTAAGAAAAACCAAAAGTCCAATAATATCCTCGAGGTCTGCAGGGGACTAGCGACTGGAACTCTCTCCTGATAGCATCAACCTGAAAATATCAACAATGGAGGTGGGGTGAGTCCAACACTCAGCAGGTACAACTGATATACAAAGTAAGAAAATAACACCTAGCACTAATCATGCGTACAGTCTCCTGATGTAATAAAGGTAAATGCAAACTGAAATAAACAAGAGAATACTGTACTAACCAAGACCTGGGTATAAAGACAAGAAGTCCGAGAGATATGGAAATCCTGTATGCATGTCAAACATAGGTATCCAAACAATATGCAGCATATAAATGCAGCAAACACAAACACAAGCAATAAATGCATCATGCATATGATGCCAATGATGCGTCCTGGTCTCCCCTGACGCCAGTCGATCATCTCACACAATAGAGAGGCCGAGTGGGTAGGGATGTGACAACCGTGCACTCTGTCGTCACTACTCCTAATGAGTGACCGAGTGGACGGGATGCTGTCGGAGTACACCTATCCTCCTACCCCAAATCATAAATGGGGGAGCGCAATGCTCTCATCTCCCGGTACACGATGATGGGGAGGAATCCCTGCCGGATAACACGTTGTGTCACACTACCCATGAGCGGTCCAACGGTGCCTAACAGAGTCTATGCTGCAACACACTCTGCCTGAATCGACCACTAACCCATGAGTGGTGGTGTGTGCAGATCCATGTAACTGGCGATGTGCTCACAATAATGGAGCGAACTATCGCACAGCATGCAATCATGCAAATGGTGCATGGCACTAACCACAACATATCCTGACCTAATCCATATATATATAAGTGCGTCATAGGTCAACGAATCAAATCAAATCAAAGGAACACAAGGTATAAAACCTAGGTCCTGAATATGGTGAAGCATGGTATATCACTACCCCTATAAGCATTTATCAACAGGTAAGGAATACATGAGATGCAAAACAAACAATCAATCATTCATGTAAAAATATCGGGTAGTGATTAACCGGAATAAATAAGAAACATAATTAATGCAACTTGATATATTCACTACTATGTATATCAAATGACATAAGTCAAAAGTGCCCGCCTCCAAAGAACAAGATTCAAATCCGAAATAGATCCCTCGTCGAGACACCGTCTCGAATCAAAGTCCTGTACCAATCAATATATATACATTTTTATTTAGCTACAACTCATATAAATAATTAAATAAAAATCTCTAACACTAAATTAGGGCAAAACCCTAATCATATAGCATTAATCCTACAAAAATTAAATCCAACGATTATTTAGGGTTAATTGCCTTAACCCTAATCATACCATTAATTTAATTCCAAACCTAATCCATTTCACCTTTCAAATTAGAAATTGCTACTAACCTAGTCAACCTGAACTCAATAAAATTTGAGTCTAATCTCATTCCTAATCTTTCCTTCAAATTAGTACACACTACAACATAAGAAACAATTGCACTACACCTTACCTCAATTCTCACAGCCCCCTATTGATGCTAGAAATTGTTGCCGAAGTCACAGCGAAGTTGCTGCTAGGAACCTTGTGGCTTCTATGGCAGCAACACAAAGAAATTTCCAAGCATTAGAACAGCAAGCACCCGGAACTAGGGCATAAGAGGCTGTTGAATACTGGCTAGGGCTACACTAGCGATAACAACAAGAAGAACTGAGGAAGATGACACAATCTAGGTCACCAATCATAGATCAGAAAAGAGGAAGGATCGGTAGCTTACCCTCGGAGTCCTAATTGTCCCTTCCACGCCGGCGATCTAGAGCACAGCAAGAACAGCAACGCCCCTATTCTGGTGTCAGCACTGCTCCGTGCGGGGAAGAGAGTGATCGGCATGAAGATCAGAGGGGAAGGAAGGTAGAGGCTTCCGGTGATCGGCGCTAGGGCTCTTTGGACCGGCGGCGCTGGGTCGGAGTGGCGACGACGCGGCTAGGGCTCAGCTCCGGGATGAAGAGAATATGGAGTGGCGTCGACTTCTCCCCTTGGTCACGGATTAAGCACAAGGGAGAGAGGAAAACCGCCGGGGTCGGCGGTTAGAGCTCCGGCGGTTAGGGCTCGTAGGTGTTTGGCGCGCGGCGAGGCTCGAGCACTCGGGTTCGGCGAGGAAGACAGAACGGCGGAAAGAAAATAAAGAAAAGGCAAAATAAATAAAGAAAAGGAATTAAGAAATTCAACATTTCCTCATTTAAATGGGGTAGCCTAAACAGGCTTTTCCGGACCCCGTTTTTATCCCCGTCAACTCGTCCGTACGAGCTCCGAAAAATTCCCAAAAAATTTCCAAAAATTCTGGAAAATTCCATTATTAATATTTTCCTATTTTCCAGTATTTTACAAAGGACCCGGAGAGTTGCTGAGCGGCGAGTTGGGAGTCTGAATATATTGTTACCCGACCGGCTCCCACGTGTCGGGCGGCCTACTAGCCAGCTATGAGGGTCTCGTATTCTGCTTTATTATTCATCGCTCGGTAGTCCAGCCAGACAGAAAGGTGCATCTGCTCGCGTTGAGGGGAAATCAATAGGATACCAATCCCACTCCCTCGCTGAGTGGACGATCCATCCACAAACACTTTCCACAAAGCTTCGGGCTCGGGATTTTGTACCTCCGTCATGAAATCTGCTAAGGATTGGGCCTTGATTGCCGACCGGGGTTGATATTGAATGTCACATTCACTCAACTCCGTTGTCCACTTGATGAGCCATCCGGATGCTTCTGGGTTCAGCAGCACTCTTCCCATTGGGCTATTGGTCCTGACGATGATTGTGTGCGCCAGGAAATAAGGCCGAAGTCTCTGAGCGGCTAGGACAAAAGTCAAAGCCAGCTTCTTGAGCCCGGTGTAGCGAGATTCAGCATCTTTTAAAATATGGCTCAAGAAGTATACAAGTTGTTCTTCGCCGCTCGACCGTGCCAATGCTGAGCCCACGGCATGCTCAGTTGAAGATAAGTAAATACAGAGCGGCTCACCTACAGTCGGTTTGGCTAATACTGGTAGGGAATTCAAGTATGCCTTCAACTCTTCGAATGCCCGATCGTAATCCTCATCCCATTGGAACTTGGTAGCTTTTCGCAGAATTCCGAAGAAAGGCAGGCTTTGGTCGGCAGTCTTAGAGATGAATCTTGATAATGCCGTTATCCGACCGGTCAGGCGCTGTACCTCCCTGAGATTTTTAGGGGGCGGCATATCTTGTATTGCTTTCACTTTGCTAGGGTTCACCTCTATGCCCCGCTCGGTCACGATGTAACCCAAAAAACGTCCTCCTTTTGCTCCGAACAAGCATTTCTGAGGGTTCAGCTTAACTCCATACTTCCTCAACGTTTGAAAGGTTTATTCCATGTCCTTGAGAAGATCTGTCGCTTGGGTTGACTTGATGAGTATATCGTCGACGTAGACTTCCAAGTTGCGCCCGATCTGCTCACGAAATACTTTATTCATCAGCCGCTGATATGTTCCTCCTACATTCTTCAACCCGAACAGCATCACTTTATAACAGTACGTGCCATCTGTCGTGACGAAACTGACTTTCTCTTGGTCTTCTCTGGCAAGCGGCACTTGGTGATAGCCCTGATAAGCATCTAGCATGCATATCAGTTCGCACCCCGCCGTGGAGTCCACCAGTTGATCAATCCGGGGCAGGGGGTAGAAGTCCTTTGGGCAGGCCTTATTTAGATCTCGGAAGTCGATGCAGACTCTCCACTTGTTGCCCGGCTTGGAGACTAGCACCACGTTCGCCAGCCAGCTCGGGAACTGCACTTCCCGTATGTGGCCGGCCTCCAAGAGTTTCTCCACTTCCGCTCGGATGATGACGTTCTACTCGGCGCTGAAGTCTCTCTTCCTCTGCTTCACTGGCCGCGCATCCGGCCGGACGTGCAGTTCATGCTGCGCGATGCTTGGCGAAATTCCCGGCAGCTCGTGCGTCGGCCACACGAAGACATCACAGTTTTTCTGGAGACATCTGATCAATTTCTCCTTCTGGCTTGCCTCTAGATCAGACGCTATGAATGTGGTGGCCTCCGGTCGGGAAGGGTGGATCTGTACCTCCATTTTTTCTTCATAAACCAAAGAGGGTGGTTTCTCTGTTATAGCGTTTATCTCGATCCGCGGCATCTTCCGTGCGGACTTTGCTTCGGCTCAGACCATTTCGACGTAGCATTGCCGAGCCGCCAGCTGATCTCCTTACACTTCTCCCACTTGGTCTTCGACAGAGAATTTAATTTTTTGGTAGAAGGTGGAAACGGTCGCTCGAAACTTTCAGAGCGCTGGTCTCCCCAGGATAACATTGTACGCCGAGGGAGAGTCGACCACGACGAAGTTGGAGGTCCTAGTCCTCCTGAGCAGCTCTTCTCCTAGCGAAATGGCTAGTCGGACCTGACCGACTGGTAGAACTTCGTTTCCCATAAACCCGTAGAGAGGGGTTGTCATGGGCAACAGCTCAGCTCGATCAATTTGCAGTTAGTCGAAAGCCTTTTTGAATATGATGTTCACCGAACTACCAGTATCAATGAAAATGCAGTGAATAGTGTAATTAGCTATTACTGCTTTGATGATGAGGGCGTCGTCATGTGGGACTTCGACTCCCTCGAGATCCCTGGGCCCGAAGCTGATTTCGGGCCCGCTCGCCCGTTCTTGACTGCACCCGGCCGCATGGATCTTGAGCTGCCTGACATTCACCTTCCTTGCTCTGTTGGAGTCACCCCCGATCGGTCCACAAGCGATGATGTTGATTTCGCCCCGGGATATGTTGTTTCTATTTTCTTCCTCCCGTGCGGACGGCCTCGGCCGCTCCTTAGATCCCCGAGGATTGTTTTCATGCTTCTGAGGATGATACCGCTCGGGTGACTTTTTGGATGACCGCCGACCGACTTCATGGTGTCGCTGTCGCCTATCGGGTGATGGCGATCGACGACGACCACTCCGGGGAGCGGGGTGGGCGATAAGGGGAAGACTTCGGCAATCCCGGGTGTTATGCGTGTCGGTCCGGTGGAAGGAGCAAAACCTGGGGGTTCATAGCTTCTTTTTTGTCTTGGGTCGCTCGGCAGCTACCTCTTGGATGGCATGGGACCTTGCATGTTGATGAGGGCGGGCTGCTTCAGCTCGCGGTTCTCTAGGTGGCTGGTAGCTAGTGGGCGACTTCCGCTCGGCAGGGGCTAGCCGCTCAGTTGGAGCTTCCTTTCTCCTGGCCGCCTGGGCTTCCTCCACATTGATGTACTCATTGGCCCGGTGCAGCATATGATCATAGTCTCAGGGTGGCTTCCGAACAAGTGAACGGAAGAAGTCACCATCCACGAGGCCTTGCATGAACGCATTCATCATTGTTTCTAAGGTGGCCGTTGGAATATCCATGGCCACCTGGTTGAATCACTGGATGTAAGCTCGGAGCGATTCTCTGGCCTCTTGTTTAATGGCGAACAGACTGACACTGGTCTTCTGGTAGCGCCGACTACTTGCGAAATGGTGGAGAAAGGTCGTGCGGAACTCCTTGAAGCTTGTAATGGATCCGTCCGGCAGCCTCCAAAACCATCGTTGTGCCGATCCCAAAAGGGTAGTGAGAAACACCCGGCACTTTACTCCATCTGTGTATTGATGTAGGGTAGCTGTGTTGTCAAACTTACCCAGATGGTCGTCCGGGTCGGTAGTTCCGTTGTATTCCCCGATCGCCGGTGGCACATAATGCTTTCGTAGAGGATCTCGCAGGATGGCCTCTGAAAACTGGCGATTGATGCGCTTGGGTGAGGCGTCCGTTCGGGGCGCCTTGCCTTTTCTGTGGTCTCGCTTGGGTGCCTTGTCAGATGAAGATCCTCAATAAGGGTTAGCTGGCATTAATTCCGGGGGTGTACGGAAAAAAGCTCGGTGAAAAGGGATCGGGGCAAGTGGTGCTTCCCCTTGAATGCCGAACGGATCTTTATCTCGGCCCCATGTTGAGATATTCTCCGGTCAGAACTCTGCTGCCGCTCGGCCTGCTGATGCTGACGTCGCCTGTTGCTCTAGGCGCTCGGCTTGCGCCTTTCGTTTCTGCTGCTCCACGAGCTTAGCTGCTCTGGCCTCAATTAGAGCGTCGAGCTCCTCCTGAGAGAGCATCACGGTATGAGGTCTTCCAGCTTCTTCCATCTTCTCTACTCGAATTCAGGTGCGTTCCCACAGATGGCGCCAATTTGATCCTGTCCAAGTGATGAGTGGATGGACGCTGGGAACGTGGCACTCTCCGCTGTCTCCGGCTGGTGATGTGGATCTCCGCCGCTACCTATAAAGAAGTTGGGCTGGGAGGAGTTTCTCGGCGACGACCCTTCGACGCTCAAGTCAGGCAAGAGGCAAGCGAAAAAGTGGCGTTGAGAAACAGAGATTGCATACCTCCTGTGAAGTCTGGGGGCTCTTATATATAGAGCTATGGGGAGGCTTGTGCACTCTCATCGAGGCGTACACGTGTACCTAACCTTACCTCGGTATGGGCTTGCCAGCAGAGCATGCCTGATACCATACTGCTACAGTCCGAGCATCTCTTTAATGGGACGGCAGACCATTCTGTCTTAGGCTTCTGCGTTATGGCCTGGTCATTGAACATACCTATTGTCAGTGACAGGTGTTTCTGAGAATGATGCTCCCACTGTTCCCTTTGTCGTCTGGTCTCCTTTATCCGCGCCAAGCGTCCAGCTGTTTGGCCAGCACATTACTCCCGACCAGGCGTAGGTATTGGTCCGACCGGGAAGATTCCCAGTCACGTGCTCGGACGAGCTTATTCCCGCCCATGCTGCATTATGCCTTGGCCGAGCAGACTACCCACTCGGCCCGACTACCCTTTTCACCTTGAGCGTCGGAAACCGGACTCCTGTCAGGGGGGTTATTGATTTCGGCTCGGACTCGCTCGGCCGGTCGGCCTGTTAACCCTACTCCTATCCGATCGTCGCAACCTTAGGTTGACTATTTTGCCTTTTGACCTCCACGTGGCGTTGACTCCCCTCTAGAGGGGGTCCCCCGACCTTACTACCGGATCATTCTTTTATATAGCAGTATAAAAAGATACTACCTCAATTGGTCCTGCTCAATACACTCATAGTGTACTAGTGTAATTTATTAGTTAAGATAAACTAATACCTAATTACACTACAATCACTCCCATGGTTTGTCTCATTCCATCTTGGTTGTGAGCAACTATTTATAATATATAAGGATCTGATAACATGATCTTCTGTGTGTCTCCTCACACCATGCTATCTACAATATAAATTAAATGGACAACTACACTTAGCATAAATGTAGGCATTTGACCAATGTGATTCTTATATGTTTATACAAAAAGCTAGACTTTTAGTATACACTCTAACAAGAAATGGATTCCTTGTATGAAAACCAAGTTTAGAATTAGGTGGACCCACCTGAGGGCATTACACCTATAGGGTGTAAGTGGATTTTCAAGAAGAAAACTAACATGGATGGTAATGTAATTACCTACAAGGCAAGGTTGGTAGTGAAAGATTATCGTCAAAGGTAAGACATTGACTATGATAAAACATTCTCACCTATAGCTATGTTTAAATTCATTCGGATACTCTTGGCCATATCAGCTCATCATAATTATGAGATATGGTAAATGAATGTAAAAATAACTTTCCTTAATGGAAATCTACTCGAGAACGTGTATAAGATACAGCCTGAAGGTTTCACATCTGTTGACAAAAATAAAATATGCAATCTTCAATGGTCCATTTATGGACTAAAGCAAGCATCCAAGAGTTGGAATATCTATTTTCATGAGGCAATTAAATTTAATTTCTTACAAAATTTAGACGATCCTTGTGTGTATCAAAAGGTTAGTGGGAGTGTGGTGTATTTATGATATTATATGTTGATGACATATTACTTACAGGAAATGATGTGCCAGTTCTGCAGTCAGTTAAAGTTTGGTTGCCCAAAATATTCACCATAAAAGACATGGGAGAAGAAACTTGCATCCTCGAGATGAAAATATATAGAGATAGATTAAAAAGGTTGCTTGGTCTTTCACAGTCAACATATATTGATAGAGTGCTAAAACAATATAGCATGTCTAAATCCAAGAAAGGTTTCATACCTATGAGGCATGAAATTCACCTTTCAAAGTCTATGTGCCCATGCACAGAAGATGAGAGGATTTGCATGGATAAAATACTTTATGCGTCTATAATAGGATCTATCATGTATGCTATATTATGTACAAGGTCTGATGTATCGTATACAATAAGTGTTACAAGCATATACCAATCTGATCCAAGAATGGATCACTGGATGGCTGTCAAGATGAACCTTAAGTACTTGATAAGAACTAATGATATGTTCTTGGTATATGGAGATGACAATATGATTATACGCGGATATACAGATGCAAGTTTTCAAATGGACAAGGATAATTCCATGTCCCAGTCTGGATTTATATTCATATTAAATAGAGGCGCAGTTAATTGAAAAAGTTCCAAGGAAGACATTATTGCACATTCTACCTGTGAGGCGAAATACATTGCAGCTTTAGAAGGAGTAAAGGAAGAAGTTTGGATCAAGAATTTTGTTACTTAACTTGGAATGGTTCCATCCGCTATTGAAGCATTACCTATTTACTACAACAACACCGGAGCTATTGTGTAAGTAAAGGAACCGAGGTCTCATCAGTGATCAAAACATGTGCTTCACCGCTATCATATGATCAGGGAGATCATTTGTAAGAAAGAAATATAGCTCAAGAAAATTCCCACTGAAAGGAACCTAACAGATCCTTTCATAAAGACTCTACCACAAAGTAAGTTTTAGAGTCACATCCATGCTTACGATTTAGGACACCATGGAAATTGGCATTAGGTCAAGTGGGAGTGCCAGATTTTGAGGGATGTCCTAAGGCAATCGCCTTATGATGTTTTCTAAATATATATTTAATATTTGAGTACATATTATATGTTTGACTGTCTAAAACTCATTTACTGAATGCCCATAATATAATTCATAGAATAAGAGAAATTATGATTGGATCACAACTAGTAATTATCTCTACATATACAATTATGAACGTATTAGAATTTCCCTAGTCGTTGAATTGATGCATTCGGACATCATCAATTCTATAAGACAAGCATGAGTTATACTCCTTGGTTCGCCAATCAGCTGTTTCTCACTAGCTTGAGGCATTGGGATATCGAGAGTTAAAAGTGGATGCTAGTTATGGTAACTAGTTCATTAGAGTGACTCATTGTAAGACTTCATATGGTTATCTATATATATGGATATGTTTGTGAAGCTCTTACTGTAGCTCGAGTGCAAGTTTCCTTCGACTTGAGGTATATAAGTTATCTTGGTCATGAAGACTTATACTTTGACATCTTAAGCAAGCACCTCATTGAGGTGTGGACCCAGGATGATTGGATATAAGTCAAAATGCCCAAAAATATTCAGATAGACCATAGAGGATTCACCTCTCCTTACGAGGAGACTTATACTTTGACATCTTAAGCAAGCACCTCATTAAGGTGTGGACCTGGGATGATTGGGTACAAGTCAAAATGCCCAAAGATACTTGGATAGCCTACAGAGAATTCATCGCTCCTTGCAAAGAAACGTATACCCTATGGCCACTCGTTAGGATTATTACTCAAAGTCTTTGCCCAAAGCATCACATGTTAAGAGTGCAAGACTCTTAGACACATGTACAAGTAATTTGAATCCGTAGAATGAGAAAGTATTACTTTGGCTAGGTGTGATGCAGTCAGTCTAGTGGAGACAGACACATAGACCATGTCCTGAACCAAGTGGGTATAAGATGAGTGAAAGGAACAAGGCACGACTCACTGTAACTGCTAAAAGATTTAGAATTAGTTCTAAGATCAACTATAGATTTTTGGCTAATTGGGGATCATGATGTACCACTCATGATCATTCTATAATTAAGTAGTTAATTATGGACGACCAAGATAAATTAGGAACCTATTAGGTTACACACTCTAACAAGTCTATAAAAGACGTAAAATAAGTTAAAGAATAGGATTCTTAAATCGAGAGATAAATGTTAAGTTGGACCATACATAACATAAATATGAAAAATTTGTCATGATGGAAGCGCGGATGGGCAACATCTCTTATGGTAGAGTTGAACCATATTTGATTTAATCATAAATTAGTCAACCAACTTGATTTAGTTGTGAACTAAACTAAGGGGTTAATGATCTATTTTTTGGTTAAGGGATAATGGATTAAATTTGGCCTTTCTAATCCAACTCATTAAAGAGGATTATATATAGATGTAATTGCGAATGAATTAGCAACATGTTTCATTATTTGGTTAATTGGATTTTGGAAACCCAATTCTCGTCTCCCTCTCCTCTCTCTCTCTCCCACCAACAAGAGGGATCTTCATCTTATTGTCGTGACCACCAAAAGGGAGAAAAACTCTCCCTTGTGTGCTTCTCTTCTTCTTCCTCTTGATCTCTCTTCTTTGCTCGTGACTAGTAACTTCCGAAGGAGAGACTTGTACTCAAGGTGTTGTCTTGAGGAGCTCGGCATGGATACAAATAGAGGCAAGGTTCAATAACATTGCTACGGTTGATGCCCTTCTCATTACAAGTCATCTGTAAGGTATACTTGGCGTAAATTTACTTCCTATAAAATTTTTAATTATGCAATCATGTTTGGCATGTTTTATCCTTGTGTGTGTATGATGTGTATGATGTAATAATTAGGAATTATTATTGTTTTATTTTTTGCTGTGCATATTTATGAAATGTGTTCTAGCATGCACCCGCATCGGGCATATCCCAACAACTTTGCTATTCAACACGCTCGTTACTACAACTTTTTTACTATTCTCCATTGTACTGAGGACTGACTTGAGCGTCGGAATGCCATTGCCGGAAATCCCTTCCTAGCTCAGCATTAATGCTCCTTGTCTTGCAAGACCACATGGAATCTTAATCTAGTCAGCTGCAGAGTCACATCCCCAACTAACCATCTTCTCTATTTCGGACAGGATCATATTTGGCGTTGTTTGTGGGAACTTCACCTGTAGCCAAAATGTGAAGATGGAAGACGCTGGACGACTCGCCAATGTGATGCTAACCTAGGAAGATTTGGAGATGCTAATAAGTGTTCAGGCTACGAAGATGGTGCAGCAACAACAAGAAACATTAGCTGACTACCAAGCATCAAACGACCTGGCCGCATCAGTGATAGGCAAATGAGCTGACTCAAGAGCCCGAGCAGAAAACCCCGCTGACCGCAAGCCAAAGAATAGGCCAATTGGCGCCTTCCGAGAAGCACCAAATGTGCTAATCTCATATCACCGAGCGTTATTTTTGTTAGAGTGTATACTAAAAGCCTAGCTTTTGTAAACATTTATTTTTGAAAGAATCACATTGGTCAAATATCTATATTTATTTGTTAAATATAGTTGTTCAATTAATTTATAAAGTAGATAACATGGTGTGTGGTGTCACACACAAAAGATCATGTTATCAGCTGTTTATATATAATAAACAGTTGCTCACGACTAAGATGGAAAGGAACAAACCATTGGTATAGTCATAGTGTAATTAGGTATTATTTTATCTTGACTAATAAATTACACTAGTACACTCTAAGTGTATTGAGTAGGACCATTTTAGGTAAGTTCTTTTTATACTGGCTTAATAAAAGAACTAGACCTTAGTTATTATGGAAGTGTGTACTCTTAATCCTAATATAATAACAAGCATATATATTTAGTATCTATTTCTTTAACTTATCAAAGGGTGAGATTTAGCTTGATAAATCAATAGGCCCGATAAGTTGGGAAATTATATTACTTATAGTGTGTGTTGTTAATTATAGAAGGAAACTGTGTCATAGCAATCTAGGTTGAGAATGTCCCCAAGAGGAGCTCATAAGGATTGTCATATTAAACCCTGCAGGTGGACTTAGTCCGACATGACAATAAGGTTGAGTGTTACTACTCTTGGACTTAGATATTAATTAAATGAGTTGTTAATAACTTACTTAATTAGTGGACATTCGTTATCTTAAACACAGGAAGACTAACACACTCATAATAAGAAGGAGCCCATAAATGTAATTTGGGATTGGTGCGGTAGTGCAACAATAACTCTCTAGTGGAATGAGTTATTGTTGATGAACTTGAGTTGTGTGTTCAGGCGAACACGGAATACTCAAGCTCATCGGAAGGCCAAAACCGATTTCACCTCTAGGTCCCTGTCGTAGCCTCATTAGTGCCTTATAAATCACTCATTAAAATTCCATCTTGGTGTCCAAGAGAGGGTCGGGCCAAGGCTTGGTGACCAAGCCAAGGGCTGGCCACCATATCCTCTTAAGGGGTCGACCCCTTGCTTGGTGCCCAAGAAAGAGGGGGCCGGCCACATTAATTCAAACAAGGAGGGGCGTTTTGAATTTTTAAAATCTTCTCTTTGTAGAAAACTACAAGTTTTAAAAGAGAGATTTTAATTTTAAAAACTTTCCTTATTTGAATTAGGTCACATGGTTTAATAGAGAGTTTTAAAAGTTTTAAAACTTTCCTTTTTAAACCATCTTCATGATTTTAGAAAAAAGGAAGAGAAGTTTTAAAATTAAAATTTCCTATTTTTGTAAGCATGTTAAAAAAGGAATTTTTTTGAAGAGAAGTTTTAAATTTTAAAACATGGTTTTAAAACTTTCATTTTTTAACATGCACTTTAGGAAAGAGAGCATGTAAAATTTTATAGGAGGATTTCTTCTTTTATAAAATTTTATAAAAAATTTTCCTTCCCCTTGATGATGTGGCCGGCCACCCTTGCTTGGTGCCCAAGCAAGGGGCCGACCAAATAAAAATTAAAATAAAATCAAACCAATCAATGATTGGTGATTGATTCAATCAAGAGGAAAGAAGAGGAAAAATAAAAAGGAAAATGAAAAAAAAAGAGGAAGATTTTAATTTTTGTAAAAATTCATCGCTTATTTGCCTTGGGCAAGTAATATAAAAGAAGGGGTGAGGAGGTCTCATAAGACACAATTCTTATTCTCTTGGTGGAGACTCTCTTGGTGGTCGACCCTTTCTCCCTCTCTTTTCTTTTGTGACGGTGGTGGCTGAATACTAGAAGGAGGAGAAGCTCTTTTGGGTGGTGTTCATCTTAGAGGATCATCACCCACACGACGTCCAAGGCGAGGTGAGGAATACGGCAGAAGATCTTAAGGTTATTAGCTTGCAAAGAAAATGTATAGCTAGTAATTTTCTTCCGCATCATGCTAGTTATTTTTCTTTATTAGAATTCCAAACACAAGAGGCAATAGATTCTAGTTTTTCGAATTGTAATTTGAGTTTGTATTTTTCTTTATTTTTTGAATTTGTGATTCGATTATTCCTTTTGGTTAAACCTAGAGTTATATAAGGAAATTAAATATTAGCTTTCCTTAAAAGGCTTTGTCTAGGAAGTGGTGGTTGCTCCCATATCCAAGAATGCCTTGTGTCTCACCATGTTTAACCTGGAAGCCTATTTTAGAAATTAATATTTAATTGAATTTATAACATAGGTTGATTTGGATCAATAGTGTTAAGTTTCACTTGCGATTAAAGTCTAAACCATTAAGAACAGATAAGTTAAATTTGGAATCAATAATGTTAAGTTCCATTTGTGATTCCTATTTTAACTTCTAAAGAACACAATAGGTTATTTAGGAAAGGTTCAACACTTGTACAAAATTTTTGTACGGTGGAACCGGTACGATCTTCCTAGGACTAACCAACAAATTTGCACATCCTTAGAAGAACAAGGTCGAGCGGAAAGGACACAAGGATCCTCTTTGGAGGAGACGCCCATCCGGTATGGGCAAAAAGGTGCATCCTGACTCGACGACTCTCTCGAGCGGATCAACAAGCAATTCTCGTAAAAAATCCTCGACGATCAGTTACCGCCTCACTACAGACCTCTGACAATCAAAGAGTGCACGGGGTTAACTGACCCCAAAGATCATTTAATCAAGTTTAATAGCATGGCCACACTCCACCAGTACACCGAAAGAGTCAAGTGTTGAGTATTCCACACCATGCTCTCCAGATCGATAAAGAGGTGGTTCAAGCACTTGTTGATGGAATCCATATGCAACTTTAAAGACTTTTGAATATCTTTCCTATAGAATTTTACGAGCAATTGCCATTATCAAAAGATGAATATCAACCTGTTCGCAGTCAAACAAGGGTCCAAGGAAGCATCGTGGGCATGCATTAAGAGATTCAACCAGGTGGCCATGGATGTCCCATCGACCACCTCGAAAATCTTGGTAAGTTCCTTTTCCCAGGGACTTATAGATGGCGACTTCTTTCTCTTACTCATTCGATAGCCCCCAAGGGACTTTGACCATCTGCTCGAGTGAGCTACTAAGTACATTAATGTTGAGGAGGTTCAGTCAGCTCATAAGAAGGAAGTGATTCCCGAGCCAACAGTTATCCCGGAGCGTCGAGTAGCCCACACTCATCAACCGCCGAAAGCACCTCGAGCGAGAGCAGTGCCAAAACACCAGGAGACCCGAACCCATTCAGTCCAACATGTGGAGGTTGAGTGGATGAAGTTCACTGAGTCTTGACCGTGGACAACGTTATTCTATGGTTATCACTACTCGACGACTCATAACACTAGAGATTGTTATCATCTCAAACCAAAGTCATGCCAACTGACTCCTCTGTGATTTTACCGCTGATCCCCATCTCCTGACTACCACCATCACCGCTGATCAGTTGGACAACATGAGGAGGGTAAGATGACGATTGAACAACACCAACCACAGCACCAATGAAGAGATTATCAAAGGCCTGCCGAAGCATTATTTGAGCGGTCATGCCCATCTTCTCGAGAAGAAGAGAACCACAATAATACCGCTGGGGGCGATATTGGCATGATTGTGAGAGGCCCAACTAACGGTGATTCCAACTAGGCTCGGAAGTCACACGTTTGGCAACTGGAGATCCATGTTTTTGGGTACAACAAAGAAAGAGTAGAGGGGCTAGAGATGTGTTTTGGTCCTTGAGATTTAAAGGGAGTAGAGGTTCCTCATGATGATGCCTTGATCATCAAGATGGTCACTATATTCAAGAAGGAACTTGACCAACTCCAGATTGATCAGAGCGGGCTACAACCCATGACAACTCCCATATACAGCTTCATGGGTAACGATGTGTTACCAATCGGCCAGGCTTGGCTGACCATATCACTTGGGGAAGAGCCTTTCAAGAGGACGAGGATGACTTATTTCATTATGGTGGACACTGCATCCACTTATAATGTCATATTGGGATGGCCGACACTAAATGAATTTTGAGCGGTCATCTCCACATTCTGCCAAAAGATCAAGTTTCCTATGCATAACTTGGTCGGTGGGGTTAAGGGTGACTAGCGTGTAGCTCACCGGTGCTACATAGAAATGGTAAAGACCAAATCACAAGCCACTCAGAAGGGCCACCGGCTGGAGGTAAATGTAATTCTGGAGGAGTCTCCCACGTTGGTGTATGAAGAGAAAGAAGAGGTTCAAGTGCATCCCGGTCGACTGGAGGCCACAACCTTTATTGCGGTCGATTTAAGCACAGAAAAAGGCCTAGATAGTTGACTATCTAAGGCAGAATCATGATGTGTTCACATGGACAACCCATGAGCTACCAGGTATCTCACCAATGATACTGCAGCACAAGCTACATGTCTGAACAAATGCCAGGCCAGTGAAGTAGAAGAAGAGGAATTTTAGCTCAGAACTAAACCAGATTATCTGAGCGGAGGTGGAGAAGTTGCTTAAGGTAGGGCACATCTGCAAAGTTCAGTTCCCGAGTTGTCTAGCCAACGTAATGTTGGTCTCCAAGCCGAGTAATAAATGTCACGCCTGTATCGACTTCTGAGATTTGAACAAAGCCTACCTAGAGGACTACTATCAGTTACCATGCATTGATTAGATGGTGGACTCCACGGCTGGCTACGAGCTGATCTGCATGTTGGATGCTTATCAGAGCTACCATCAAGTTCCACTCGCCAAAGAAGATCAAGAAAAGATTAGCTTCATCACAGTAGATAGGACCTTCTACTATAACATCATGCCACTCGAGCTAAAAAACACTAGGGCCACCTACCAAAGATTGATGAAGAAGGTGTTTTGAATGCAGATTGGCAAGAATATGGATGTATACATCGACGACATATTGATAAAATCCCTTCAAATTGCTGACTTGTGTAGATATAGAGGAGACTTGCCAGGTCCTAAGAAAATACAGAGTCAAACTCAACCCTAGCAAGTGCCTGTTCGGAGCAAGGAGCGGACACTTCCTTGGTTACATTATAACCGAGCAGGGGATCGAAACTAATCTGAATAAAGTGAAGGCACTACAAGACATGCCCCCACTACGCAATTTAAAGGAAGCTCAGCAGCTGATCAGACGGATTACAACCTTGTTAAGATTTATCTCTAGGCCATTCGATCGGAGCCATCCATTCTTCAAAATTCTACGCCGAACTATGAAGTTTTAATGGGATGCAGAATGCGATAAAGTGTTGGAGGAACTTGAGAATTATTTAACTTCTTTACTTGTACTAGTAAATCCCATCGCCAACAAGTCGCTCTAGATGTACCTATACTTCACAAACTGATTGGTCAGATCGATGTTGGTACGATAGAACGGTGCTGAACAACAGCTGATGTACTTCTTGAGTCACTTATTGAAAGATAGCAAATGCTGCTACACCTTTCTTGAGAAGTTAGCATATGGGCTTGTCCTCATCGCTCGGAGGTTATGCACTTATTTTCTCTCACATTCCATAATTGTGTTAACTAACAACATGCTAGGGAGAGTCCTCCTTAATCCAAAAGCGTCCGGATGGCTAATCAAGTGGACTATGGAGTTGAGTGAGTTTGATATACAGTATCAGCCCAAAGCAGCGATCAAGGCACAAGCCTTAGCCAATTTTGTAACTGAAGTGCAGAACACCAAGCCAGAGGCAGCTTTAAGAAAATATGTAGACGGGTCATCCACCTGGTAAGGAAGTGGAGTAGGAATACTCTTAATATCACAATAGGAAGATAGAATGCAACTGTCTGTTCGGTTGGACTACCAAGCTACAAACAATGAGGCAGAGTATAAACCACTGATCGCTGGTCTGCAAGCAGCCATGCATGTGAAAGCAACACGGGTCCTGTTGGGTTTTACGGGCCGCGAAAACCACTTTTTCGCGTCGTGGAAACCCTGAAACCCAAAGCCACCGGATCCGTGCGAAGTAAAATAAAATAAAATACGAGTACAAGTTTCTTACATCTAGATCTACACTAGGAGAAGGAAGTTACCCTTGATGCGATGCCCTTCGCAATCCCGCTCATCCAACGGTTCGCTGGATCTCAAGATCGTCAAGCGTACGATCCTCTAAAAGTATCCACACGAACAAACTAGGTGGAGAAACCTAACACAAAGGTGTGCTAGCACCTTGGTAAGGTTCAGCCAAGAGAGGAGAGGGAGAGCAAGAGGAGAGAGCAAGGAAGAAGATGAAGTTGGCTTGAATGAAAATCAATTTCATTCCACCACAATAAGTGGCCGGCCACATTAAGGAGTGTAACTCCTTTTCATTAAATGTGGAGGCCATTAAAGAGGGGACTTGTAACCTCCATGAGGTGGCACACACATGTGCCAACTATGATGATGTGGCACAACATCATTAGTCATTCTAATGCCAACTCACAAATGAGGTGGCAAATAGTCAAGTCAAACTTGACTCTTCCTCTTCCTCTCAAGTCAAGTCAAACTTGACCAAATCTCTCTCATGGTTGATCTAATCTAACCATTTGATTCAAACCAACTTAATATAATGAATCTAATTCATTTAATTAAATTTATTCAATGAGTCATAATCTAAATTAAACTCATTGAACACATGAATCAACTTGAGTCCAACTCAATTAGCTCAATTAGGATTACTCTTAATCCAATTTGATTCATCACATGAATCTAATCCTTTTGGTTTATCATATGAACATAATCTCCATCTAATTGTCCTTAGTGTGTGACCCTATAGGTTCTTGTAACATTGGCAATGCCCCTAAACCCATTTAGGAGCATAAGTAATGAGTGCTATCTAGCAACACATCATTACTACCCAAGTTACAAGAATGTTGAGATCCAACATCACCTTGTGACTACTAATTGTGACTCCTCACAATATATGACATTGTCCTTCTATCCTAGACATCTAGATTGATCAATGTGAGGCATAGACCGTGTCATCCTCTAATCAATCTAAATCTTGAACTCCAAGTAGACTCACTAAATCAAATGATCTCAATATCTCATATTGACTCATTTGGGCATGGCCATGCACTTCGTGGTCTCACTCTATCAAAAATATCGATGTCGCTCCCGTCATATAGGAGGGATAGATCCCATCTACATCACTCACATCCCTCCGCATAATTTGTTACATACCCAGTAATCGTCTTTATAGTCCACCCAGTTACGGGCGACGTTTGATGAAACCAAAGTACATAACTCCTTGTGTAGGGAACCATGGTGACTTCAGGTCTATGGACTAGTAGTTATACTAATAGCCACATGAGAAAGTATATGACACTCATATAACGATCCATGATACTTTCTCATGGCGGGTCATTCAGTATACACTCTCCAATGCATACCCATGTGTCAACTTGATATCTCTATATCCATGACTTGTGAGATCAAGTCATTGAGTTGACCTACATGCTAGTCTCGTCGCATTAACATTGTCCCTGAATGTTAATACTCGACTAGGAATGATTAAGAGTAGTGTTCCCTATATCATCTCACTATTGATTCAACCAATCGATTGATATAGGTAAGAACCTTCTACTCAAGGACGCTATTATACTTAGTTTATTTGGCACCAATACAAGTAAGTATAATAACCCAAAAACAAATGCCTTTATCTATATAATAATATGATACAACAAGTCTATAATACAATCATCAAATGATTGGCTCTAGGGCTCTAACTAACAATCTCCCACTAGCACTAGTGTCAATCAGTGTAGGCTCTAAGCCCCAATGACCTAGTGTGACCATCATGCTTCCTCTGTGCCAAAGCCTTGGTCAAGGGATCTGCGATGTTAGCCTCTGTAGGTACTCTACAAATCTTCACATCTCCTCTCTCAATAATCTCTCGAATGAGATGGAAGCGTCATAGTATCTGTTTGATCCGCTGGTGTGAGCGAGGTTCCTTAGCCTGTGCTATAGCTCCATTGTTGTCACAATAGAACTCAATACGGTCAGCGATACTAGGAACCACCCCAAGTTCAGTGATGAACTTGCGGATCCAAACCGCTTCTTTGCCTCTAATGCAGGAATGTACTTGCCGTCAGAAATCATCGACTGTGTCCTGCTTCAAACTCTTCCAGCTCACAGCACCACCATTAATGTAAAACACGAACCCTGACTACGATCGATAATCATCCTGGTCGGTCTGGAAGCTAGCATCACTGTAACCCTTTACAGCTAGCTCGTCATTGCCTCCAAATATCAAGAAATATTCTTTAGTCCTTCTTAAGTACTTAAGAATATTCTTGACCGCTATCCAGTGACTTTCACTTGGATCTGACTGGTATCTGCTCGTCATGCTCAAAGCATACGAGACATCAGGCTGAGTACATAGCATGGCGTACATGATAGATCCTATGGTTGAGGCATAAGGGATCTGATCCATGCGGTCTCTCTCCTCTTTAGAAGAGGGACCTTGAGTCTTCGAAAGACTCACGCCATGTGACATCGGTAGAAATCCCTTCTTGGAGTTCTGCATGGCAAACCGAAGGAGTACCTTGTCAATATATGTACTCTGACTTAGGCCAAGCAATCTCTTAGATCTATCTCTATAGATCTGTATGCCAAGAATGTGAGATGCCTCACCTAATTCCTTCATTGAGAAACAAGTCCCTAGCCAAGTCTTGACAGACTGTAGCATAGGGATGTCTTTCCTAATGAGTAGTATGTCATCCACATAAAATATGAGGAAGACAACTATATCCCCTACAACCTTCTTGAAGACACAAGGTTCATCTTCATTCTTGATATAACCAAACTATTTGATTGCATCATCGAATCGAAGATTCCAGCTCCGAGAAGCTTGCTTCAGTCCATAAATGGACCTATGCAGCTTCCGTACTCTACTAGTATGTTGTGGATCTACAAAACCCTCAGGTTGTGTCATGTACAAATCCTCGAGTAGGTTTCCATTTAGAAATACGGTTTTGACATCCATCTGCCATATCTCATAGTCATGGTATGCTGCAATAGCAAGCATGATCCGAATGGACTTAAACATCGCTACCGGAGAAAAGGTTTCATCATAGTCAATACCATGAATCTTCTTGAAACCTTTAGCTACCAAGCGACCCTTATAGATAAGTCCATCCATGTCAGTCTTTCTCTTAAAGACCCACTTATACCCAATGGGTTTTACCCCTTCAGGCGGATCAACCAAAGTCCATACTTGGTTGGTGTACATGGATTCCATTTCGGATCTCATGGCCTCTAGCCATTTCTCGGAATCTGGTCTCATCACAGCTTCCTAATAGTTGGTTGGCTCATCCTCTATGAGCATAACGTCATCATGGTTAGACGAGAGAAATGAGTATCTCTCAGGCTGACGATGTACCCTATCAGACCTGCGAAGAGGTATGTCTACTTGAAACTGGTTGTTGTTCCTCAACTCTTTGTGAAACAACATCATCCACAACACTTTGTGGTTCCAGTTCTACTTCCATCGAGGCTTCAGTGCTATGGTCCGCATCTTGAACTTTTTCAAGATCGAACGTACTCCCACTAGTCTTTCTAGAAACAAAATTCCTTTCTAGAAAGACCGCAGCCTTTGCCACAACTACCTTGTGCTGATTGGGAATGTAGAAGTAATATCCCTTAGTTTCCTTGGGATATCCAATAAAGTAGCACTTGTCAGATTTGGGTCCTAATTTGTCTGAGACTTGACGTCGAACGTAAGCCTCACAACCCAAAATCCTCATAAAAGACACCTGGGCATCTCTCCCAGTCCATATCCTATATGGAGTCTTTATCACAGCCTTGGATAGAACTCGGTTGAGTATAAAAGCTGTCGTGTCTAGAGCATTGCCCCAAAGAAATATTGGAAGATCTGTGTGACTCATCATAGATCGTACCATATCTAATAGAGTACGGTTCCTCCTTTTGGCTACACCATTCCACTGTGGTGTTCCAGGAGGAGTGAGTTGGGATAGAATCCCACACTCAGCTAGATAGTTACGAAACTCATGGCTAAGGTATTCTCCACCTCAATCTGATCGAAGTATCTTAATACTCTTGCCAAGCTGGTTCTGTACTTTTTTCTTGAATTCTTTGAACTTTTCAAAGGATTCAGACTTATGTGTCATCAAGTACACATAACCAAATCTACTGAAGTCATCAGTAAATGTGATGAAGTATCTATTACCGCCTCTAGCAGCGACATTGAAAGGGTCACATTTATCACTATGTATAAGACCTAACAAGTCAGTCGCTCTCTCACTGTGCCCACTAAAGGGAGTCTTGGTCATCTTGCCTAGTAGGCATGACTCGCACGTCTCATAAGATTCAAAATCAAATGAGTCCAGCAAACCATCCTTATGGAGCTGGGATAAGCGCTTGTCATTTATATGACCTAAGCGACAGTGCCAGAGATAGGTTTGGTTCATGTCATTTGACTTGAACCTCTTGGTATTTATGTTATAGATAGGGCTTTCAAGGTCTAGAATGTAGAGTCCATTCATCATAGGTGCACTACAATAGAACATATCTTTTAAATAAACTAAACAGCATTTGTCCTTTATTATAAAAGAGAAACCTTTCTTGTCCAAACAAGAAACTGAAATTATGTTCTTAGTTAAAGCAGACACATAACAACATTCATCTAATTCTAATACAAGCTCAGAGGGCAGAGATAGATGATAAGTCCCTACAGCAACAGCAGCAACCCGTGCTCCATTGCCTACGCGTAGGTCCACCTCACCCTTTGCCAATGCCCTGCTATTTCTCAGCGCCTGCACATTAGTACAAATGTGAGAAGCACATCCGGTATCTAATACCCATGATGAAGAAATAGATAGATTGACTTCTATAACATATATACCTGAAGTGGAAGTCTCACTTCGCTTCTTCTTAAAATCTTCCTGGTACACCTTGCAGTTCCTCTTCCAGTGCCCGGTCTAATCGCAGTGGAAGCAGGTAGCATCCTTGGCGACCCCTCCTTTAGGCTTCAGTGCCTTGCCTTTGCCCTTGGCTTGGGACTTTCCCTTGCCTTTGGGCTTTCCCTTGCCCTTATGTTTCTGAACCATCAGAACCGAGTTGGGCTTAACCTTCTTAAGGTTGAGCTCAGCAGTTCTTAACATGCTAAGCAGCTCGAGCAGTGGCTTGTCAATTTCGTTCATGTTGTAGTTTATAACAAATTAACTATAGCTATCCGGCAAGGATTGCAAGATCAGGTCAGTGGCCAGCTCTTGGCCAAGCGGGAACCCCAACCTCTATAGGTTTTCTTTGTACCCAATCATTTTGAGTACATATGTGCCTACGGGAGCCCCATCTGACATCTTGCACTGAAATAGTGCCTTAGAGATCTCGAATCTCTCGTGCCTCGCTTGTCCTTGATATAGTTGACGATGATGTTCAACCATATCGTAAGCACCCATCAACACATGTTGCTTCTGAAGCTCATAGTTCATGGTCGCGAGCATCAGACAGGACACATCTAATGCGTCATCTTGATTCTTCTTATAAGCATCTTGGTCAGCTCGCGTGGCAGTGGTAGGAGGAGCCTCCGGAATGGGCTGCTCCAGAACGTACAGTTTATGTTCTTGGGTGAGAACTATTCTCAAGTTCCTATACCAGTCCAGGAAATTTGCTCCGTTGAGCTTGTCCTTCTCAAGGACAGAACGCAGGGAGAAAGAGTTCGTATTCGACGTCATGGTTATCTACAATAGAAAAATACAGAAAATAAATATTATATTCTTTTAAATCATTTAATTAGACCTTTAACTAAATGATGCTCCCACTGAATTCTATAATTCATGTGGGACAAGATCCACATCATACTAACCCTTGAGTTAGCTTTGGCTAATACGCCCAAGATTTAGTATGATTGGTAGGTAACGATTTACCAATTACATCTTTATGCAACTCTTGTTTATAGGATCATTATCCGCAGTTATATTAAAACTTGAGTTAGCTTTAGCTAATATGCCCAAGAATTAATATAAATGTGATTTATGTCCTATCTTTCCAACCGTTGGAAGAATGCCTATAGTTATACTCGATCCAACCGAGTTAACTAGGAATACTTAATCTAATTGAGTTTGTACTCGCCCATGCGTTGATAAGTAGGACCAAGATTGTCCCTCCGGACCCTACCAAGATAATATGTGTTGCTCTACTTTGGTAGATTCAACAACACATGTGATCGATGTAGTGATAGGTATCACAGCACGGTAGGCATTTGAGTTGATGTGATTGAGATCTAATCTAATCGAGAGGGTGCATCTTGTACAAGATTGAGATCCAATCTAATCGTTAGGCACTAATTAATTACTAATTATGCATCACATGCACACAAGCAGTTAATTAAATTATTTGTGATTAGTCATGGCCCTACTACGATCTTCTCAAGCCAATGAGAAGATCGGATGGTCAACCTAAGGCCAACAGCTTCTCAAGCTCCTCCCTTTGACCACCTTATGTTGCTCACGCCCTCCTCGTAACTCCGTATCGAGTGGACCTTCCACGGCTCCAATTTTGTACATTAAAATTTTGAAACTCGAGTTACATTTAAGTCTAAACTAATTTACAACAAGAATAAATGGAGAAAGGCACGACGCGCAGGTCGCGTATCAAGTATACAGCACACACAATCACATGACGGCACGCAGGCCGTATTATGAATTACAACACAAATATATCAATCAAATTGGGTCTTTTTGGGCCATGACTATCACAAATTATACATAATTCTAAATTATGTAATTTCCATAATTTTTTTATAATTTTAATACTATTTTTTACAATTTTTATGAGGAAAAATTCCCGGCGGTCCCGATTAGCGATTTTCGGGCGCAATCGCAGAACGAATCCCCTTGCGGGGACAGGAGCAGCGCCCCTACCCGCGATCTAAGCATCGCGAGTGTTCCTTACCGATCCTACAGCGGCTTAGCCCGCTGTCCCAAAAAGATTTGGGGCGAAACCTTGCCGTTTCGGAAAAATCTTCTCGGTAGTCGAAGCCTACAAGTGTCGAAACACTTGTGCTTCGCTTCTACGAGAAAAATACCCATAAAAACTATAAAAATATGAAATTTACAGAATATTACAGAACTACTATTTTTCATAAAAATACAAAATAAACTCGTACAAGACTTCGCACGTGGCTCTGATACCACTGTTGGGATTTTCGGGCCGTGAAAATCGCTTTTTCGCGTCGCAGAAACCCCGAAACCCCAAGCCACCGGATCCGTGATAAGTAAAATAAAACAAAATATGAGTACGAGTTTCTTACATCTAGATCTACACTAGGAGAAGGAAGTTACCCTTAATGCGATGCCCATCGTAATCCCGCTCGTCCAACGATTCGCTAGATCTCAAGATCGTCAAGCGTACGATCCTCTAGAAGTATCCACACGAACAAACTAGGAGGAGAAACCTAACACAAAGGTGTGCTAGTGTTAGAGTGTATACTGAAAGCCTAAGCTTTGTAAACATTCATTATGAATAAAGAATCACATTTGGTCAAATTGTCTACATTTAGTTGTAGTTGTTCAATTAATTTATACTGTAGATAACATAGTATGTGTGTCACATGCAGAAGATGATGTTATCAGTACCTTATAAATTATAAACAGTAGCTCACGACCAAAATGGAAAGGAACAAACCATTAGAAGGTCGTAGTGTAATTAGGTATCAGTTTATCTTGACTGTATAATTACACTAGTACACTTAGAGTGTATTGAGTAGGACCATTTGAGGTCGTTTCTTTTATACTGACTTTATAAAGAAACAAAGACCTCGGTTATTATGGAAGTATGTGCTCTTAATCCAGATATAATAACAAGCACATATATTTGATATTTATTTCTTTAATTTATCAATGGGTGAGGTTTAGTTCGATGAATCAATAAGCCCGATAAGTTGGGAAATGGTATCATTTATAGTGTGTATTGTTGATTATAGAAGGAAACTGTGTCCTAGAGATACTAGGTTGATAATGTCCCCAAGAGGAGCTCATAAGGATTGTCATGTTAAACCTCAGTGGACTTAGTCCGACATGACGATAAGGTTGAGTGGTACTACTCTTGGACTAAGATATTAATTAAATGAGTTGTCAGTAACTCACTTAATTAGTGGACATTCGATATCTTAAACACAGGGAGACTAACACACTCATAATAAGAAGGAGCCCAAAAATGTAATTTGGGATTGGTGCGGTAGTTCAATAATAGTTCTCTAGTGGAATGAATTATTATTGATAAAATTAAGTTGTGTGTTCGGGGCGAACACGGGATGCTTAATTTTATCGGGAGACCAAAACCAATTCCTCCTCTCGGTCCCTATCGTAGCCTCTTATTTATAGAGTTCTATACCCACTTATACCCACCTAATAGGGGCCGAACAAGCTAGGGCCGGCCTAGGTATAAATTGGTGTGGTCGGCCCTAGCTTGAACCCAAGCTAGAGGGGTCGGCCAAAGTAAATTAAAAAGAATTTTAATTTTTATTTTTATTATGTGGAAGAAATAATTTATTAAAGAGAATTTAAATTAAATTATCTTTCTTGTAAAATTTATAAAAGATTAAAGAAAGAGATTAGATCTCTTTCCTTATTTGTAGATTGGTGAGATATTTTATTTTCTATTTAAAAATTATTCACATGTTGTAAAATTAAAATTATAGAAATTTCTTTTATTAACCATGTAGAGATTTTTAAAGAGAAATTTTAATTTTAAAATTTTCGGAAACAAATTAGAAAGTTTTAATTGTTGATTGAAACTTGTCCAATTTGTTCTCCAATGATGTGGCCGGCCAATGTAGATTTAATTGGGAAATTTTATTTTATTTTTCTCAATTAAATCATGTCAAGGAAATTGAGGAAATTTTATTGTAATTAAATTTCTTAATTTGCCTAGGCCAAGGAATATAAAAGAAGGGGTGAGGGTGCCTTCAGAAAAAAAACAACATCTATTATTTCTCTCCCTCTTTTGTTCCTTGGTGTGGCCGGCCATCCTCTCTCTCTCTTCCTCTTGTGGTGGCCGAACCTCTCTCTCTCCCTTGGAGCTCTTGTGGTTGCCGGATACTACTTGGAGAAGAAGAAGAAGAAGGAGAGAAAGCTAGCATCTCTTGGAGCTTGGTTAGTATTTTGGTTTTTCTCCTTGGTGAAGTTTTCCTTTGTGGCCGAACCTTGCTTGGAGGAGAAGAAGGTGGTTGGTGGTTTCTCATCTCGGTAGATCGTTGCCCACACAACATCCGAGGTTAGAAGAGGAATACGGTAGAAGATCAAGAGGTTTTTCTGCAAGGTATAACTAGTAATTTTTATTTCCGCATCATGCTAGTTATTTATGGAAATAATACCAAATACAAGAGGCTTACGTTCTAGAATTTCGAATATGTTTTTTCGATGCTGTGTTCTTTTGTTTCTTCTTTTCCTTGTGATTTGATTGTTCTCTTTGGTTAACCTAAAGTTATTTTAGGAAATTAAATATTAGCTTTCTATAAAAGGTTTTGTCTAGTCGGTGGTGGTTGCTCCCATATCCAAGAAGGCCATGTGCCTCGCCACGTCAGTACTGGGAACCAATTATGGAAATTAATATTTAATGGAATTAATAACTTAAGGAGACTTGGGTCGAACATGTAAAGTTCCGCAGGAGATCCAAGTCAAAACCTAAAAGAACAAATAGATTAAGTTTTGGATCAAACGTGTTAAGTTCCGCAGGCGATCCAAAATTTAATTTAAAAGAACACATGGTAGCTAGGAAAAGGTTCAGACCTTTGTACAAATTTTTTGTACAGTGGAACCTCTAGTTTTTCCGAGTAGCAACCAACAATTGGTATCAGAGCTAGGGTTTTGCCTCTGTGTATTTGGTATTTAGTTTAATTATGCACATGTCATACATAATTTAGGCAGGTTAATAGTAGGATGTGCTAAATTTGTGGATGCAGGATCCAACTATTATGGCTTTTAGTTATTATGTGTGTGATTGGACCCTTGGACATGTCAAGGGCATTTATCTGTGTGTGCATGATTGTATTAAAATACAGCAGGTGCTGTATTTAGTTTTATTAGGATTTTATTTTTGATCTAGATACATGTACATTCCTTTTATGGAATATAGGATCAAAATGTAAAATTCTATTTATGTCGCGGATCGAATCTTGCAAAGCGTGGAACCTTCTAAGGACCAGAGGCGCAATATGGCAGCAACTTGGGATGACAACACACGGAGGACAACTAGAGATAAAAGCCATAATAGTTGAAAATTAGATTTTTATTTATTGCTTTTATATTGTCTGTGTGTATGTGTTAGTTTACATGCTTAGTAGGCTAGCATAGTTAAAATTCCTCATTTATAAATAACTAAGGGAGAGGGATTTTTAATAAATCCCATGGTCTCCATTACTGGTTTGTAAGTGATACAAGCTGTGCTTCGCACATTTGTCCTAATGTTCAAGCATGAGCTTGTTCGTATGTAGTATCAGAACTTAGCGCCACCTTTGGTTGGGTAACAAGGGTGGGCGTTACATTCCCCAACGGAAGGGGCATAATCTTATTAATGAACTTAGTGTCAAATAATGGTATACACTTAGACACATCTAATAGTATCCTCCCCATCGGAGTCACTGCTATTATTTGTGTGACCGTAAGACACCAACTATTAATTTTATTTGTCAAAAAGTTAGGTTGACAAGATAATAAAATTAATGGGATAAAACCCTCCTTTTACAAATGTTGAATTTGTATACGTCCACACTAACGTGGCATACAAAATTCACGGTGTTTTGAGGTGTTGGTTAATTTAAAATAGTATTGTTTGAGGAATCAATATTATTCTAAATTTAGAGTTCTGACCAAAAGTTATTTGTGACTCTTAGGATGTCTTTCAACCCACTGTCCATCATACTTCAACAGAATAGACTTACTGCACCAAACTACATAGATCGGAAAAGAAACCCGGACATTGTTCTTACTGCTGAAAGCTATAAATTTGTACTGACTGAACGGTGCCCTGATGCACCTACTGGTGAATCTACCCAAGAGGAGATTGAATATCATAGGAAATGGGTAAAAGCAGATGAGATGGCGCGGTGTTACATTTTGGCTTCAATGTCAAATGTATTGCAACATCAGCATCAAGATTTACCAACAGCCTATGATATTATGAACAATCTCAAGGAACTCTTTGGTCATCAGGATAGGGCTTCTAGGCAAGAAGCCATGAGAAAGATAATGACAGCCACCATGCAAGAGGGTACTCCTGTAAGGGATCATATCCTAAAGATGATGGCTTATCTGAACGAAATACAGATCCTTGGAGGAGAAATTGATGGGGAAACCCAGATCGATATGATCCTCCAAACGCTACCTAGAAGTTTTGAGCAGTTTCGCCTGAACTATAATATGAATAAGAGGGTTTATTCATTAGCGGAACTACTGACAGAACTTCAAGCAGCAAAAGGATTATTTCGTCACAATGCTCAAATTTACTATGCTGAAAATGGTTCTACTTCTAAACCAAAAGGAAAGAAGAAGAAGAAACAAGCTGGTTCAGCAAAGAAAGTGAATAAATCTCAGAGTACGGGATTTAAAGCTGGAATGAAGAAGCCGAAGGGCAAGTGCTTCATCTGTAAGCAGGCAGGACATTGGAAGGCGGACTGTCCTCGTAGGAACCAAAACAAAGGTATATCTCATACTCTAGTTGTTGAAACATGTTTAGCGGTGTTATCTACCAGCACCTGGTGTGTAGATACGGGAGCCACTGATCATGTCTGTAATTCCTTGCAGGGGTTCCAGGAAACCCGACGACTATCTGAAGGAGAGATTACCGTCTACATGGGTAATGCTACTAAGGTAGCAACTGTTGCAGTGGGAGACGTCTACTTATCTTTTAGTAGAAATAGAAATTTGATTTTAAGAAATTGTCTTTATGTACCCAGTTTTAGAAAAATTTAATTTCAGTTTCTAAACTGTTTTTAGATGGATATTCAGTTTCTTTCAGTAACGATGTAGTTATTAAAAGAAATAAAGTGATTATCTGTTCTGGTGCATTAGTTGGCAATTTGTATACTTTAAATCCAATTTCTTTCACAAAGCAAAACATGGAAATTTATAACTCATCTTCTAACTCTAATAAGAGAAAAGAACCTTCGGAAATGAACCAAGCATATCTTTGGCATCTAAGGCTTGGTCATATTAACTTTAGTAGGATTCAGAGGCTTATAGCCGATGGACTTTTGAGTTCATTTGAGTTGGAAAATTTTCCAACTTGTGAATCTTGCTTGGAAGGTAAAATGACCAAGAGGCCGTTCAAGGCCAAGGGGTATAGAGCCAAAGAAGTGTTAGAGTTGGTTCACTCTGATTTGTGTGGTCCTATGTCTGTCCAGGCAAGAGGAGGTTTTGAATATTTCGTCTCTTTCATAGACGATTATTCAAGATATGGATACATTTACCTAATGCGCTGCAAGTCCGAGTGCTTTGATAAGTTCAAAGAATACAAGGCTGATGTGGAGAAACGACTAAGTAAAAGTATCAAGACACTACGGTCAGATCGTGGTGGCGAATACCTCTTAGGAGAGTTTAGGAATTACTTATCAGAGGCCGGGATTCAATCCCAATTGTCTACACCTGGAACACCTCAACAGAATGGTGTAGCAGAACGAAGGAATAGGACTCTTATGGAAATGGTTAGATCGATGATGAGTTATTCAGAATTACCAAATTCATTTTGGGGATACGCTCTGGAAACAGCAGTGTACATTTTGAACTTAGTACCTTCTAAATCAGTTTCTTCTACTCCCACAGAATTGTGGAATGGGCGAAAGCCCAGTCTAAGACATATTCGGATTTGGGGTAGTCCAGCACATGTGCTGAAACCAGATGCTGATAATTTAGAATCTCGTACAGAAGTTCGCGTGTTTGTGGGGTATCCCAGAGGAACGAAAGGTGGTTTATTTTATAGTCCTAAAGACCAGAAGGTCATTGTTAGCACCAATGTCCAGTTTTTAGAAGAAGACTATATAATGAATCACAAGCCAAGTAGCAAAGTTGTTTTAGAAGAACTTAGAGAGGACACGACTACTTCAGTACCAACAGTACAAGATGAAGTACCACAAGAGACTGCAACATGTGTCACACATGATACACAACCACAGATTGTGCCTCGTTGTAGTGGGAGGGTTGTTAGGCAGCCTGATAGATTCTTGTTTTTGGGAGAGTCTTCGGACTTGATCCCGGGTAAACATGAACCTGATCCACGAACATATGACGAAGCACTCCAAGATATAGATGCAGCATCTTGGCAAAAGGCAATGAATTCTGAAATAGAGTCTATGTACTCTAATAAGGTCTGGGAGCTTGTAGAACCACCTGATGGTGTAAAAGCCGTTGGATGTAAGTGGATCTACAAAAGGAAAAGAGGGACAGACGGGAAGGTAGAAACCTTCAAAGCTAGGCTTGTTGCGAAAGGGTACACTCAGAAAGAGGGAATCGATTATGAGGAAATCTTTTCACCGGTAGCCATGCTTAAGTCTATCCGGATACTCTTATCCATTGCTGCTCATATGGATTATGAGATTTGGCAAATGGATGTCAAGACAGCTTTCCTTAATGGAAGTCTTGAAGAGAACATCCATATGAAGCAACTAGAAGGGTTCATTGAAAAGGGCAAAGAGCATCTAGTGTGTAAGCTCAATCGGTCCATTTATGGACTGAAGCAAGCTTCAAGATCTTGGAACATCCGGTTTAATGAAGTAATCCAGTCGTATGGATTTATTCAGTGTCCGGATGAGTCTTGTGTATACAAGAAGTGTAACGGAAACGTGGTGGTATTTCTTGTACTATATGTAGATGATATTTTGTTAATTGGCAACAATGTCAAGGTATTATCAGACGTAAGGGTATGGTTGTCCAAACAATTTGATATGAAGGACTTAGGAGAGTGTGCACACATTCTTGGGATCAAAGTGATAAGGGATCGCAAGAAAAGAATGTTGTGTCTGTCCCAAGCTTCATATATAGATACAATCCTTGCTCGTTTTAGTATGCAAGATTCCAAGAAAGGTTTCTTACCTTTTAGGCATGGAATAGCTCTATCTAAAGAGATGTCTCCGAAGACATCAAAGGAGATAGAAGAAATGAAAGCAGTTCCTTATGCTTCGGCTGTAGGAAGCCTTATGTATGCAATGCTATGTACGAGACCTGATATTTGTTTTGCCGTGGGCATGGTCAGCAGATATCAGAGTAACCCTGGACAAGGACATTGGACTGTGGTAAAGCATATATTAAAGTACCTGAGAAGGACTAGAGATTATATGCTAATTTACCAAGCAGATGATTTACTCCCTGTGGGTTACACAGATTCAGATTTCCAATCAGATAGGGACAATAGTAAGTCTACATCAGGCTATGTGTTTACTTTAGGAGGTGGAGCCATTTCATGGAGGAGTGTTAAGCAGAAATGCGTTTCGGACTCAACCATGGAAGCTGAGTATGTAGCAGCCTCTGAGGCAGCTAAAGAAGCAGTATGGCTCAGGAACTTTCTAATGGACTTAGATGTGATTCTTGGTTTGCCCAAAATCATCACAATTTATTGTGATAATAGCGGTGTAGTTGCAAACTCGAAGGAACCACAAGCTCATAAGGCAAGTAAACATATAGAGCGCAAGTACCACCTGATACGAGATATCATGAAGCGAGGAGAAGTTGTCATCGCCAAGATTGCATCAGCAGATAACCTGGCAGATCCTTTCACTAAGGCCCTTCCGGCGAAAGCTTTTGATCGGCATGTGGAGGGAATGGGAATCAGATGTATGGTAGAAGATATGGCAGCTTAGTCATTAGTATAAGTGGGAGATTGTTGGAGTGTATACTGAAAGCCTAAGCTTTGTAAACATTCATTATGAATAAAGAATCACATTTGGTCAAATTGTCTACATTTAGTTGTAGTTGTTCAATTAATTTATACTGTAGATAACATAGTATGTGGTGTCACATGCAGAAGATGATGTTATCAGTACCTTATAAATTATAAACAGTAGCTCACGACCAAAATGGAAAGGAACAAACCATTAGAAGGTCGTAGTGTAATTAGGTATCAGTTTATCTTAACTGTATAATTACACTAGTACACTTAGAGTGTATTGAGTAGGACCATTTGAGGTCGTTTCTTTTATACTGACTTTATAAAGAAACAAAGACCTCGGTTATTATGGAAGTGTGTGCTCTTAATCCTGATATAATAACAAGCACATATATTTAATATTTATTTCTTTAATTTATCAATGGGTGAGGTTTAGTTCGATGAATCAATAAGCCCGATAAGTTGGGAAATGGTATCATTTATAGTGTGTGTTGTTGATTATAGAAGGAAACTGTGTCCTAGAGATACTAGGTTGATAATGTCCCCAAGAGGAGCTCATAAGGATTGTCATGTTAAACCCTGCATGTGGACTTAGTCCGACATGACGATAAGGTTGAGTGGTACTACTCTTGGACTAAGATATTAATTAAATGAGTTGTCAGTAACTCACTTAATTAGTGGACATTCGATATCTTAAACACAGGGAGACTAACACACTCATAATAAGAAGGAGCCCAAAAATGTAATTTGGGATTGGTGCGGTAGTTCAATAATAGTTCTCTAGTGGAATGAATTATTATTGATAAAATTAAGTTGTGTGTTCGGGGCGAACACGGGATGCTTAATTTTATCGGGAGACCAAAACCAATTCCTCCTCTCGGTTCCTATCGTAGCCTCTTATTTATAGAGTTCTATACACACCTATACCCACCTTCTATACCCACCCAATAGGGGCCGGCCAAGTTAGCTTGGGAACAAGCTAGGGCCGGCCTAGGTATAAGATTGGGTGGCCGGCCCTAGCTTGAACCCAAGCTAGTAGGGCCGGCCAAAATAAATTAAAAAGAATTTTTATTTTTATTTTTATTATGTGGAAGAAATAATTTATTAAAGAGAATTTAAATTAAATTATCTCTCTTGTAAAATTTACAAAAGATTAAAGAAAGAGATTAGATCTCTTTCCTTATTTGTAGATTGGTGAGATATTTTATTTTCTCTTTAAAAATTATTCACATGTTGTAAAATTAAAATTATAGAAATTTCTTTTATTAACCATGTAGAGATTTTTAAAGAGAAATTTTAATTTTAAAATTTCCTGAAACAAATTAGGAAGTTTTAATTGTTGATTGAAACTTGTCCAATTTGTTCTCCAATGATGTGGCCGGCCAATGTAGATTTAATTGGGAAATTTTATTTTATTTTTCTCAATTAAATCATGTCAAGGAAATTGAGGAAATTTTATTGTAATTAAATTTCTTAATTTTCCTAGGTCAAGGAATATAAAAGAAGGGGTGAGGGTGCCTTCAGAAAAAAAACAACATCTATTATTTCTCTCCTTCTTTTGTTCCTTGATGTGGCCGGCCATCCTCTCCCTCTCTTCCTCTTGTGGTGGCCGAACCTCTCTCTCTCCCTTGGAGCTCTTGTGGTGGCCGGATACTACTTGGAGAAGAAGAAGAAGAAGGAGAGAAAGCTAGCATCTCTTGGAGCTTGGTTAGTATTTTGGTTTTTCTCCTTGGTGAAGTTTTCCTTTGTGGCCGAACCTTGCTTGGAGGAGAAGAAGGTGGTTGGTGGTTTCTCATCTCGGTAGATCGTTGCCCACACAACGTCCGAGGTTAGAAGAGGAATACGGTAGAAGATCAAGAGGTTTTTCTACAAGGTATAACTAGTATTTTTTATTTCCGCATCATGCTAGTTATTTATGGAAATAATACCAAATACAAGAGGCTTACGTTCTAGAATTTCGAATATGTTTTTCGATGTGTTCTTTTGTTTTTTCTTTTCCTTGTGATTTGATTGTTCTCTTTGGTTAACCTAAAGTTATTTTAGGAAATTAAATATTAGCTTTCTATAAAAGGTTTTGTCTAGTCGGTGGTGGTTGCTCCCATATCCAAGAAGGCCATGTGCCTCGCCACGTCAGTACTGGGAACCAATTATGGAAATTAATATTTAATGGAATTAATAACTTAAGGAGACTTGGGTCGAACGTGTAAAGTTCCGTAGGAGATCCAAGTCAAAACCTAAAAGAACAAATAGATTAAGTTTTGGATCAAACGTGTTAAGTTCCGCAGGCGATCCAAAATTTAATTTAAAAGAACACATGGTAGCTAGGAAAAGGTTCAGACCTTTGTACAAATTTTTTGTACAGTGGAACCTCTAGGTTTTCCGAGTAGCAACCAACAGCTAGCACCTTGGTAAGGTTCGGCCAAGAGAGGAGAGGGAGAGCAAGAGGAGGGAGAAAGGAAGAAGATGAAGTTGGCTTAAATGAAAATCAATTTCATTCCACCTCAATAAGTGGCCAGCCACATTAAGGAGTGTAACTCCTTTTCATTAAATGTGGAGGCCATTAAAGAGGGGACTTGTAACCTCCATGAGGTGGCACACACATGTGCCAACTATGATGATGTGGCACAACATCATTAGTCCATCTAATGCCAACTCACAAATGAGGTGGCAAATAGTCAAGTCAAACTTGACTCTTCCTCTTCCTCTCAAGTCAAGTCAAACTTGACCAAATCTCTCTCATGGTTGATCTAATCTAACCATTTGATTCAAATCAACTTAATATAATGAATCTAATTCATTTAATTAAATTAATTCAATCAGTCATAATATAAATTAAACTCATTGAACACATGAATCAACTTGAGTCCAACTCAATTAGCTCAATTAGGATTACTCTTAATCCAATTTGATTCATCACATGAATCTAATCCTTTTGGTTTATCATATGAACATAATCTCCATCTAATTGTCCTTAGTGTGTGACCCTATAGGTTCTTGTAACGTTGGCAATGCCCCTAAACCCATTTAGGAGCATAAGTAATGAGTGCTATCTAGCAACACATCATTACTACCCAAGTTACAAGAATGTTGAGATCCAACATCACCTTATGACTACTAATTGTGACTCCTCACAATATATGACATTGTCCTTCTATCCTAGACATCTAGATTGATCAATGTGAGGCATAGACCGTGTCATCCTCTAATCAATCTAAATCTTGAACTCCAAGTAGACTCACTAAATCAAATGAGCTCAATATCTCATATTGACTCATTTGGACATGGCCATGCACTTCGTGGTCTCACTCTATCAAGAATATCGATGTCGCTCCCGTCATATAGGAGGCATAGATCCCATCTACATCACTCACATCCCTCCGCATAATTTGTTACATGCTCAGTAATCGTCTTTATAGTCCACCCAGTTACGGGCGACGTTTGATGAAACCAAAGTACATAGCTCCTTATGTAGGGAACCATGGTGACTTCAGGTCCATGGACTAGTAGTTATACTAATAGCCACATGAGAAAGTATATGACACTCATATAACGATCCATGATACTTTCTCATGGCGGGTCATTCAGTATACATTCTCCAATGCATATCCATGTGTCAACTTGATATCTCTATATCCATGACTTGTGAGATCAAGTCATCGAGTTGACCTACATGCTAGTCTCATCACATTAACATTGTCCCTGAATGTTAATACTCGACTAGGATTGATTAAGAGTAGTGTTCCCTATATCATCTCACTATCGATTCAACCAATCGATTGATATAGGTAAGAACCTTCTACTCAAGGACGCTATTATACTTAGTTTATTTGGCACCAATACAAGTAAGTATAATAATCCAAAAACTAATGCCTTTATTTATATAAGAATATGATACAACAAGTCCATAATACAATCATCAAATGATTGGCTCTAAGGCTATAACTAACTGGTCCTTATACACTTAGATTCATAGCTGGTAGCCTAGAAACTCTCGAGTACATTCGAAATAAATAACGCCAAGATGAAATTATATGCTGAGGCTTTCGAGAAATTAAAGGTAGGATTCCAAGAGGTGATTGTGTAAAAGATCCTCAAGCGGACAACCAATATGCGGACGAGTTGGCCAAGTTAGCCAGTTCCTTAAGCCCTATAATATTGGATAAGCCGAATGAATAGGTGATGTTGGTAGCTCACATCAAGAGAACAGCATAAATGAGAGCCTCAAGCGATTGGAGGACACCTTTGATTGAGTTCCTTTGATCGGGAAGCGTGCCGGTCGATTGGGAGCAAGATTGGTTAATGAAAAAGAAAGTTGGACAGTTCACATTAATTGGAGACCACCTATACAAAAGAGCTTTCTCGAGGTTATTGCTCAAGTGCATCAGATCAGAAAACATTCAATACACCCTACAAGAAGTGCATCAAGGATCTTGCGGCAATCATCCGAGTGATCGTTTCCTAGCTTATAAAATCTTATTGGCTAGATATTTTTGGCTTACCTTACAAGAAGATGCCACTTGGGCAGTAGCAACTTGCCTATTTTATCAAAGATATCAGAATATAACACACCAACCTATTGAAAAACTGAAAGCATCCATTGTCTCTTGTCCATTTGACCAGTGAGATATGGATAACACACCGACCTTTTCCTATGGTGACTGATCAAAGAAAATTCTTGCTAATAGATATGGATTATTTTTCTAAATAGGTGGATGCCAAACCAATCGCTAAGATAACCAAACAAATGATTATCAAATTTTTATGGAAAAATATCATTAGCAATTTGGCATCCCTCACAAGCTTATCTCTGACAATGGAAGGCAATTTCAAGGGCGGGAGTTGAGAGATTGGTATGCTGGCTATGATATTATACAAGCCTTCACTTCAGTAGCTTACCCCCAGAGCAATGGTTAGGTAGAAGTCACCAATAAAAAAAATTCTCAAAGGACTTAGAGTTCGGCTCGACCACATTTGAAAAAACTAGGTTGATGAACTACTGAGCGTGTTGTGGGCCTACCGCACCATGCCTATGTTGGGTTTTTCGAACCGCAAAAACCACTTTTTGCATTGCGAAAACCTGGAAACCCCCATGCCACGGATCCGTGCGAAGATTAAAATTTCATAAAACTTCGAGTATGAGTTTTCTAACCTAGATCTAAACTAGATCTACAAAGGAAAAGAGCTTTACCCTTGATGCGAAGCCCTTCGCATAATCCCGCTCGTCCAAGCTAAGGTTCGCCGGTTCTCGAGAGTATCAAAGTAGATACTCCTCTATGTGTATCCACACAAGCAAGAGATGGAGAAGAAACCTTAGAGTGTGCTAGCACTCATGCAAGGTCTCGGTAATGGAGAGGAGAGGGAGAGAAGAAACCTTGAGAGGAAGAAGAAGAAATGGATTCACTTGAATGAAAACAATTCAATCCACACTAAAAGTGGTCGACCACTTCATGAGGTTTGTAACCTCCATGGGATACCAAGAGTGACAACTCTTGGTAACTCCCATGATGTGGCATCCCACTTAAGCAAACATGATGATGTAGAGCATCATCATTGGCCCACTCTTTGCCATCTTACCAATGAGGTGGCAAATGGTCAAATCAAACTTGACCCTTCATCTTCCTCTCAAGTCAAGTCAAATTTGGCCACTTCTCTCCCATGGTTGATCTAATCTAACCATTGGTTCAAGTCAATTTTAATTTTATGAATCTCTATTCATTGAATTAAATTAATTAAATGAGTCTAAGTCCAAATTAGACTCACTTAACACATGAACCAAATTGAGTCCAACTCAATTAGCTCAATTTGGATTACTCTTAATCCATTTTGGTTCATCACATGAACCTAATCCTTTAGGTTCATCAAATCAACCTAATCTCCATCTAATTGCCCTATGTGTGTGACCCTATAGGTTCTTATAACGTTGGCAATGCTCCTAAAGCCATTTAGAAGCATAAACAATGAGCGGTATCTAGCAACACATCATTACTACCCAAGTTATAAGAATGTTGAGATCCAACATCACCTTGTGACTATTAATTGTGACTCCTCGCAATATATGACATTGTCCTTCTATCCTATACATCTAGATTGATCAATATGAGGCATAGACCATGTCATCCTCTAATCAATCTAAATCTTGAATCCCAAGTAGACTCACTCAATCAAATGAGCTCAATATCTCATATTGACTCATTTGGGCATGGCCATGCACTTAGTGGTCTCACTCTATCAAAAATATCAATGTCACTCCCGTCATATAGGAGGGATTGATCCCATCTACATCACTCACATCCCTCCGCATAATTTGTTACATACCCAATAATCGCCTTTATAGTCCACCTAGTTACGGGTGACGTTTGACGAAGGGAAAGTACGTAACTCTTTATGTAGGCAACCATGGTGACTTCAGGTCCAAGGACTAGTAGTCATACTAATAGCCACATGAGAAAGTATATGACACTCATATAACGATCCATGATACTTTCTTATGGCGGGTCATTCAGTATACATTCTCCAATGCATACTCATGTGTCAACTTGATATCTCCATATCCATAACATATGAGATAAAGTCATCGAGTTGACCTACATGCTAGTCTCGTCACATTAACATTGTCCCTGAATGTTAATACTTCACTAGCGATGATTAAGAGTAGTGTTCCCTATATCATCTCACTATCGATTCAACCAATCGATTGATATAGGTAAGAACCTTCTACTCAAGGATGCTATTATACTTAATTATTTGGCACCAATACAAGTAAGTATAATAACCAAAACAAATGTCTTTATTTCTATACAAGAATATGATACAACGAGTCCATACAACAATTATCAAATGATTGACTCTGGGGCTCTAACTAACAATCTCCCACTAGCACTAGTGCCAATCAGTGTAGGCTCTAAGGCCTAATGACCAAGTGTGACCATCATGCTTTCTCTCTGCCAAAGCCTTGGTCAAGGGATCTGTGATGTTTGCCTCTGTGGGTACTCTGCAAATCTTCACATCTCCTCTCTCGATAATCTCTCAAATGAGATAGAAGCGCCGTAGTATGTGTTTGGTCCGCTGGTGTGAACGAGGTTCCTTAGCCTGTGCTATTGCTCCATTATTGTCACAATAGAGCTCTATGGGATCAGCTATGCTAGGAACCACCCCAAGCTCAGTAATGAACTTGTCGATCCAAACTGCCTCCTTTGCTACTTCTGATGCAGCAATATACTCGGCCTCTGTCGTAGAATGAGCTACTGTGTCCTGCTTCGAACTCTTCCAGCTCACAGCACCACCATTTATGCAAAACACGAACCCTGAATGCGATCGATAATCATCCTGGTCGGTCTGGAAGCTGGCATCACTGTAACCCTTTACAGCTAGCTCATCATCGCCTCCATATATCAAGAAATATTCTTTAATCCTTCTTAAGTACTTAAGAATATTCTTGATCGCTATCCAGTGACTTTCACCTGGATCTGACTGGTATCTGCTCGTCATGCTCAAAGCATACGAGACATCAGGATGAGTACATAGCTTGGCGTACATGATAGATCCTATGGTTGATACATAAGGGATCTGATCCATGTGGTCTCTCTCCTCTCTAGAAGAGGGATCTTGAGTCTTCAAAAGACTTACACCATGTGACATCGGCAGAAATACCTTCCTGGAGTTCTGCATGGCAAACCAAAGGAGTACCTTGTCAATATATGTACTCTGACTTAGGCTAAGCAACCTCTTAGATCTATCTCTATAGATCTGTATGCCTAGAATGCGGGATGCTTCATCTAAGTCCTTTATTGAGAAACAAGTCCCTAGCCAAGTCTTGACAGACTGCAGCAAAGGGATGTCTTTCCCAATAAGTAATATGTCATCCACATACAATATAAGGAAGACAACTGTGTTCCCAACAACTTTCTTGTAGACACAAGGTTCATCTTCATTCTTGATGAAACCAAACTGTTTTCATCATTGAATCGAAGATTCCAGCTCCGAGAAGCTTGCTTTAGTCCATAAATGGACCTATGCAGCTTGCATACTCTGCTAGTATGCTGTGGATCTACAAAACCCTCAGGTTGTGTCATGTACACATCCTCGAGTAGGTTTCCATTCAGAAACGTAGTTTTGACATCCATCTGCCATATCTCATAGTCATGGTATGCTGCAATAGCAAGCATGATCCGAATGGACTTAAACATCGCTACTGGAGAAAAGGTTTCATCATAGTCAATACCATGAATCTGCTTGAAACCTTTAGCTACCAAGTGACCCTTATAAATAAGTCCATCCATGTCAGTCTTTCTCTTAAAGACCCACTTACATCCAATGGGTTTGACCCCTTCAGGTGGATCAACCAAAGTCCATACTTGGTTAGTGTACATGGATTCCATCTCGGATCTCATGGCCTCTAGCCATTTCTTGGAATCTGGACTCATCATAGCTTCCTGATAGGAGGTAGGCTTATCCTCAATGAGCACAACGTCATCATGGTCAGATAAGAGAAATGAGTATCTCTCAGGTTGATGACGTACCCTATCAAATCTGCGAAGAGGTAGGTCTACTTGAACTGGTTGTGGTTCCTCAACTCCTTGTGGAACAACATCATCCACAATACTTTGTGGTTCCAGTTCAACTTCCATCGAGGCTTCAGTGCTATGGTCCATATCTTGAACTTCTTCAAGATCGAACGTACTCCCACTAGTCTTTCTAGAAACAAAGTCCCTTTCTAGAAATACCCTAGTCTTAGCCACAACTACCTTGTGTTAACTGGGAATGTAGAAGTAATATCCCTTCGTTTCCTTGGGATATCCAATGAAATAGCACTTGTCGGATTTGGGTTCCAATTTTTCCGAGACTTGACGTCGAACGTAAGCCTCACAACCCCAAATCCTCATAAAAAGACACTTGGGCATCTCTCCCAGTCCATATCCTATATGGTGTCTTTATTACAGCCTTAGATGGAACTCGGTTGAGAATGAAGGCTGTTGTGTCTAGAGCATAGCCCCAAAGACACATACGAAGATCTGTGTGACTCATCATAGATCATACCATATCTAATAAAGTACGATTCCTCCTTTCGGATACACCATTCCACTGTGGTGTTCCAGGAGAAGTGAGTTGAGATAGAATCCCACACTCAGCTAGATAGTCACGAAACTCATGGCTAAGGTATTCACCACCTCGATCTGATCGAAGTATCTTAATACTATTGCCAAGCTGGTTTTGTACTTCATTCTTGAATTCTTTGAACTTTTCAAAGGATTCTGATTTATGTGTCATCAGATACATATAACCATATCTACTGAAGTCATCAGTAAATGTAATGAAGTATCTATAACCTGTTGGTGCGGGAAGCATCCGACGATCGAACCTTAGTTTTGATAATGGCAAAGGATTCAAGGTTAAGTTGGTTTGTGATCTAACATGCTTCACTGAGTGTTTCAGGAAAGTCCTAACTGCGGTTAGACAGTTGAAAATCCTAAGGGGTGGTAACCTTAGGTCCTAGGGGGCGATAACCCTAGGTGGAGGAAAACCCTAGGGGGTGGTAACCTTAGGTCATAGGGGGTGGTAACCCTATGCGGAAAGTCTCAGTGGGTTGAGTGCTTAAGGCAAAACTTCTAGGGGGTGGTAACCCTAGGTGGAAAGTCCTGGTGTCGCGAACCAGGTGAAAGACTGGACCAGCCGGGAAGCGGAAGTCCAGCAGAAAGTCTAGGAGCATCAAGCGCCGAGCAAAAGTCCATTCGATCTGGAAGATCGCACTGGCATCAGGTAATCTCTCCTGAGGGGAGTAGGTGAAGACGCGTTCCCCGCTAAGGGAATAGTAGGTGTCGGGTCGACCTAGGATTTCCGGTCGAAAATCCGAAGTCAGACCCGGATAGTCTGATGACTATCGATAATATTTTATTACTTTGTTTATTGCTTTATGTGCTAACTTTGTGTTGCAAGATATTGTTTGGGCCTAACATGTCTTGCAGGTACAAAATAATGAAGTCTTCCCTCGGATGAACAGTGTCCGAGGTGCCTCCATGGAGCTTGGAGGCGCCTCGGGTGCAAAAGCTGAGTTGGCCACGAAACAAGGCTGAAGGCGCCTCGGAGGGTTATGGAGGCACCTTGGAAGGCGCCTTGAAGACCCATGAAGGCGCCCTCTAGCAGATAGGTTTCGACCAGTTCGACACCGATTCACGCATGCGACTCGGGCGAACTGGAGGCGCCTCGGACGAGCTTGGAGGCGCCTCCAGCATGCTTTAAAAGCAGGTTTCGAGCAGCACCTCCGATCAACAATTCTAAGCCTTCTCTCATTCACGTGCTGCTCCAAAAGACGCTTCGAAGTGCTGCTACTCGTGCCCGATGACCCAGAGCTCCGAGATTTTATTTTTCGTTGTTGGTATAGATTTATTTATTGCACTTATTGTAATACTTAGTTTGTAATAATCGTGCTTATAGTTGTTGCCCACCGAAAGCGATCAAGGATCGCGGGCCTTCGAGTAGGAGTCGATCTAGGCTCCGAACGAAGTAAATCGTTGTGTTCCTTCTTTGTATTTATTTCATTTCCACTGTGTTTGCTCTTAATTTATGATTCCGATAATCGATAAGTAGGAAATAGCCACGAGCACTATTCACCCCCCCTAGTGCTTCTCGATCCAACAATTAGTATCAGAGCGGGGTCGTTTTGAGTTGGTGCAACCACCATTTAAAGCAATTTTTCGTGGTAGTTTCAGATTTTCGGAGTCAATTAGAATTTAGCTTTATAGCTATATTCTAATTCTTTTCTCGAATCGATTTTTGCTCGAGGTTGGTGCAACACCACCCGAGTTCGTGTTCTATTTTTAAATACTTCCTACACTACTAATCCAGGACCAAGTCCTGGAATTTTCTTGTCATTTATTTTCTTCGTAGTTAATCTAAAATGGCCCAAAAAGAGGGTTATAGCACTGTCCGTCCCCCGCTCTTCACCGGAGAGAACTTTGGTTACTGGAAGCGCAGAATGGAGAATTTCCTGAAGATCCAGTTCGAAACCTGGATGATCGTCCAGACTGGTTTGGATCTGCCAACAGATAAAGACGGCAATCCTACACCCTGCGAAGATTGGGAACCTACATTAATCAAGAAGGTGGAGGCAAACGCCAGAGTAACTTGTACCCTCCAGTGCGGACTAACAAAGGAGAAGCTAAACCGCGTCGGTCCATTTTCAAGCGCCAAGGAGCTATGGGAGAACCTGATCGAGCTTCACGAAGGGAACTCTGATACCAAAGTAAGTAAGCGTGATTTACTATTCAATAAATTGTATAACTTAAAAATGCAAGAAAATGAGACGGCAAGCCAGCTACACGCGCGAATTCAAGACATCCTTAACTCCCTTCACAGAATCAGGCAGAAGGTAGAAAATAGGGATATAATAAGGTATGCTCTTAACTCGTTTCCAAGGAGTACATTGTGGGCATCAATGGTAGATGCCTACAAAGTCTCCAAGGATTTGTCTTTTTTAAAGTTACATGAATTATTTAGTGAATTTAAACTTCATGAACAGACTAATGCACAACCGACCGAGAAGGGTATTGCTTTGGTTGCAGGTACCAGTCGAACCCGCGATTCGAGATCACGGCGAAGAACTGAACCGGAGTCAGAAAACGAACCCGATTCAGAAGATGAAGAAGACGAACTGACAATCGAGCTCGTGAATCTCGTGAAGAAGCTCTACAAAAAGAAGAAAGGCTTCAACAAGAAAGACCTAAAGAAAGCAGTCCAATCCAAGGAGGCCCAACCAAGTTCTAAAGCAAAATTCGAGGTAATCTGCTACGGGTGCAACCAAAAGGGGCACATTAAGTCCAACTGTCCAAATCAGAAGGACACATAGAAGCAGAGGAAGAAGAAGGTGCTGAAAGCGACTTGGGACGAATCCTTAGAAGAGGACACTAACGACGAACTCGATCAAACAAGCTTACTTGCGCTGATGGCGCGGGACCAGATCAACCTGTCCGAGAGCGAGAGCGAGTCGGAAGCCGAGTATGCGTGAAGCCACGGATCCGTATCCATTTCCGAAGGGCCCGATCCCTCTGTAAGTATTCCTAGACTTAATAACTTAGTTAATTATTTACTTCGCAAATTAGCTAAATCAAACCTTAAACTAAAGTCGCTTCTAAAGGAAATAGCAGTCCTTAAAGAAGTGACTAACTCCAAATCCTTGCCTGGCCCAGTTCAGACTGGAGATTCAACTCAGGTCCAAAAACTTGAGGAAGAAAATTCCAGTCTGAAAAATCAGATCAAGGATTTGAAGTTAACATTAGAACGGTTTTCTTTAGGATCCAAGAATCTTGACCTAATTCTTGGGTCACAAAGAGCCGTCTACAATAAAACTAGGCTAGGATATAAAACCAAAAAGAAATATAAATCTTATTTATCTTTAATAAACAAACTAAATAGTAAATCAGTCTAAACATGGGTCCCCAAGTCCAAATTGGTCAATCAAGTTCGACTTGGTCAATACTGAATCCCGAAGGATCAAATACACTACCTCGATAGACTATATCGAGGAAATGATCTAGGGGGAGCAAAAAGAAAAACGATCTTAATAAAACAAAATTAAAAAAGTCAAACTTCAAATCAAATTAGAAATTCAAAATTAAATTAAAAAATCAATTAAAAAATTTGAAATTAAATTAAAAATTCAATTAAAAATTCAAAATAATTCAAATTCAAATCAAATAAAATATAGATGGAGGATCCAGAATATCTGGCACCCCCAACTAAATTACCCGACTGGGTAACCGAACTTAATCTACCCGAAATGGGTAAAACAAGAGTAGACTACTCGGCAGGGTAATTAAGGTTAAATTAAAATGGACTTGGTTTAACTTGACTCATAGTACTGGTGAAATTTTTGGATGATAGTACGTTAGGGAAGCTTGGGCATTGCATGTCTAGGAAGATATGGTTTCGACTTAGTGCATTTGGCCAAGTGGAACTGACCGAAGCTACCCTTAAATGGATCCTAACTAGTTAGACCAAGGTTTAGTATTACGTTCAATGGGTAGGACTATTTGGAAAACCTCGAAGGCATGGTTACTTTAATGAGTTCCTTGTGACTCACCATAGCCCAAAAGTTTATCCAAAGAATGCTTACTTGTTGAACCCAAATCTAAACCTGAATCTAACACAAAATAAACCAAACCCATAAATTGAACCTCAATTCATTTCACAAAAATTATAGGATTTTCTGATTGAAAATTTAGATCAGGTGAGATGACTAAGGAATTTAAAATTCAAATTCAAAAATAAACTCATAACTATAATTAATTCATATTTTAGAATCAATTAATCAATTTTAAAAACTTATTTAAAAAACATTTTAAAAACTCTCTTAAATCTTTTAAAAACTTAATTTCAAAATTCCTTTAAAAATAATTTGAAAATTATTTTAAAAATCTTTTAAAAACATAATTCTTTTAAAAATCTTTTCAAAATTATTTTTAAAATATTTTTAAAACTTCATTTCAAAATTACTTTAAAAATCTTTTCAAAATTATTTTAAAAATCTCTAAAACTTAATTTCAAAATTCCATTAAAAATCTTTTAAAAAATTATTTTAAAAATATTTAAAACTTAATTTCAAAATTCTTTTAAAAATCTTTACAAAATTATTTTAAAAATCTTTTAAAACTTAATTTCAAAATTCTTTTAAAATTCTTTTCAAAATTATTTTAAAAATCTTTTCAAAATTATTTTAAAAATATTTAAAACTTAATTTCAAAATTCTTTTAAAAATCTTTTCCAAATTATTTTAAAAATCTTTTTAAAAACATAATTTCAAAATTCTTATAAAAATCTTTTCAAAATTATTTTAAAAATCTTTAAAACATAATTTCAAAATTCTTTTAAAAATATTTTCAAAATTATTTTAAAAACCTCTAAAACTTAATTTCAAAATTCTTTTAAAAATCTTTTCAAAATTATTTTAAAAAACCTTTAAAACTTAATTTCAATATTATTTTAAAAATCTTTAAAACTTAATTTCAAAATTCTTTTAAAAATCATTTCAAAATTATTTTAAATATCTTTAAAACTTAATTTCAAAATTCTTTTAAATATCTTTCCAAAATTATTTTAAAAAATCTTTAAAACTTAATTTCAAAATTATTTTAAATATCTTTACAAAATTATTTCAAAAATCTTTAAAACGTCATTTCAAAATTCTTTTAAAAATCTTTTCAAAATTATTGTAAAAATCTTTAAAACTTAATATCAAAATTCTTTTAAAAATCTTTTCAAAATTATTTTAAAAATCTTTAAAACTTAATTTCAAAATTCCTTAAAAAATATTTTCAAAAATATTTTAAAAATCTTTAAAACTTAATTTCACAATTCTTTTAAAAATATTTTGAAAATTATTTTAATAATCTTTAAAACTTAATTTCAAAATTCTTTTCAAAATTATTTTAAAAATCTTTAAGACTTAATTTAGAAATTCCTTTAAAAATCTTTTTAAAATTATTTTAAAAATCTTTTTAAAATTATTTTAAAAATCTTTAAAACTTAATTTCAAAATTCTTTTAAAAATCTTTTTAAAATTAATTTACAAATCTTTAAAACTTAATTTCAAAATTCTTTTAAAAATATTTTCAAAATGATTTTAAAAATCTTTAAAACTTAATTTCAAAATTCCTTTAAAAATCTTTTCAAAATTATTTTAAAAATCTTTAAAACTTAATTTCAAAATTATTTTAAAAATCTTTAAAACTTAATTTCAAAATTCTTTTAAAAATATTTTCAAAATTATTTTAAAAATCTTTAATACTTAATTTCAAAATTCTTTTAAAAATCTTTTCAAAATTATTTTAGAAACTTAATTTCAAAATTCCTTTAAAAGTCCTTTCAGAATTATTTTAAAAATCTTTAAAACTTAATTTCAAAATTCCTTTAAAAATATTTTCAAAATTATTTTAAAAATATTTAAAAACTTAATTTCAAAATTCTTTTAAAAATATTTTCAAAATTATTTTAAATATCTTTAAAACTTAATTTCAAAATTCCTTTAAAAAAATCTTTTAAAAAATTATTTTAAAAATCTTTAAAACTTGATTTCAAATTTACTTTTAAAAATTATTTTAAAAATCTTTAGCCAAATCTAACTGGATCAATTGACTTGACTTGACTAACCAAGTGAAAACTGTTACTCTCGAGGCAAACAGCTAGTTACTAATGGTTAGACATGTGGGCAAAAAGTTAAGTGCTTGATATTTTTTTTAGGGCTTACTCATGCTTAGACTTTAAGGCTCTGATACCTTACTAAAACAAAATTTGCAATCTATTGGACATTAAGGTTATTGCTTCTCCTTTGCCTTAAGTATTTTGAAATTCATTTTCTTTAAGCTGTTTTTCAAAAACTTTTTTGAATTTAAAACTTTCAAATATTTTCTATTTAAGGTGGAAAATTCTTGAAGTTGGAAAATTTTTGGAAACTCCTCAAAATTTAATAAGTATTCTTATAAATTTTTGAAAATTTAGCTAAGTATCTTTCCAACAATTTTTTAAAATTCACCTAAGACTCTAACACAAATAGTACGTTGGTAAGTGAAAATTAAAATAAAAACTTAGCTAAGAATCTTTTCAGTGACAAATAATTATAAAAAGCTAAGTGTAAAATGTTCTTATCCCTCTTTAAAAACCTAAGTTTTCAAAATTGACTAAATTAAAAAGAGTTGCTTAATACTAAAAGTTTTTTTGCTATATTACAAAGAAAAATTTTTTTTAGCAAAATTAATTGATAAAATTTTGCACTTAAAATATGTTCCTTAGCAAATTTTCTTCTAAAAAAATGTTGCTATTAAAACCAATTTTAAGCTGTTGGTTTTCACTTACTCTTTTTACCTCTTGCCTAAGTTAAAATTTTAAAACAAATTTTACTAAATTTTGTTTTGAAAAGTTAAGTTTTTCAAACTAGTTTATTTTGATATATGGCAAAGGGGGAGAGTAGAGAAATTCAAAAGTGAATCAACCCAATTTAAACTTAAAAGGGGAATTTATATTAAGGGGGAGCTATAAAAGGGGAACTTATATTAAGGGGGAGCTATGCTTATCTTGCTTAGTCTCACACTTGATGTGTCAATCATGTTTATGATTATCTTCCTTGTGCTTATACTTTATTGCATATTTTTACTTAACTTTGAATTTCGGTTGCCATTATCAAAAAGGGGGAGATTGTTGGTGCGGGAAGCATCCGACGATTGAACCTTAGTTTTGATAATGACAAAGGATTCAAGGTTAAGTTGGTTTATGATCTAACATGCTTGACTGAGTGTTTCAGGAAAGTCCTAACTGCGGTTAGGCAGGTGAAAATCCTAAGGGGTGGTAACCTTAGGTCCTAGGGGGCGATAACCCTAGGTGAAGGAAAATCCTAGGGGGTGGTAAGCCTAGGTCATAGGGGGTGGTAACCCTATGCGGAAAGTCTCGGTGGGTTGAGTGCTTCAGGCAAAACTTCTAGGGGGTGGTAACCCTAGGTGGAAAGTCCTGGTGTTGCGAACCAGGTGAAAGATTGGACCAGCCGGGAAGCGAAAGTCCAACAGAAAGTCCGGGAGCATCAAGCGCCAAGCAAAAGTCCAGTCGATCTGGAAGATCGCACTGGCATCAGGTAATCTCACCTGAGGGGAGTAGGTGAGGACGCGTTTCCCGCTAAGGGAACAGTAGGCGTCGGTTCGACCTAAGATTTCCGGTCGGAAATCCGAAGTCATACCCGGATAGTCTGATGACTATCGATAATATTTTATTACTTTGTTTATTGCTTTATGTGCTAAATTTGTGTTGCAGGATATTGTTTGGGACTAACATGCCTTGCAGGTACAAAATAATGAAGTCTTCCCTCGGATGAATCGTGTCCGAGGTGCCTCTATGGAGCTTGGAGGCGCCTCGGGTGCAAAAGCTGAGCTGGCCGCGAAACAGGGCTGAAGGCGCCTCGGATGGTTATGGAGGCACCTTGGAAGGCGCCTTGAAGACCCATGAAGGCGCCCTCTAGCAGATAGGTTTCGACCAGTTCGTCACTGATCCACGCATGCGACTCGGGCGAACTGGAGGCGCCTGGGACGAGCTTGGAGGCGCCTCCAGCATGCTTTAAAAGCAGGTTTCGAGCAGCACCTACGATCAACAATTCTAAGCCTTCTCTCATTCACGTGCTACTCCAAAAGACGCTTCGAAGTGCTGCTACTTGTGTCCGACGACCTAGAGCTCCGAGATTATATTTTCCGTCGTTGGTATAGATTTATTTATTGCACTTATTGTAATACTTAGTTTGTAATAATCGTGCTTATAGTTGTTGCCCACCGAAAGTGATCAAGGATCGCGAGCCTTCGAGTAGGAGTCGATCTAGGCTCCGAACAAAGTAAATCGTTGTGTTCCTTCTTTGCATTTATTTCATTTCCGCTGCGTTTGCTCTTAATTTACGATTCCAATAATCGATAAGTAGGAAATAGCCACAAGTGCTATTCACCCCCCCCCCCTCTAGCGCTTCTCGATCCAACATAGCCACCTCTAGCAGTGGCATTGAAAGGGCCACATACATCACTATGTATAAGTCCTAACAAGTCAGTCGCTCTCTCATTGTGTCCACTAAAGGGAGTCTTGGTCATCTTGCCTAGAAGGCATGACTCGCATGTCTCTTATGATTTAAAATCAAATGAGTCCAGCAAACCATCTTTATGAAGCTGGGATAAGCATTTGTCATTTATATGACCTAAGCGACAGTGCCAGAGATAGGTTTGGTTTATGTCATTTGACTTGAACCTCTTGGTACTAATGTGATAGATAGGGTTCTCAAGGTCTAGAATATAGAGTCCGTTTATCAGAGGTGCACTACAATAGAACATATCATTTAAATAAACTGAACAACATTTATTCTTTATTATAAATGAAAAGCCTTTCTTGTGTAAATAAGAAACTGATATAATGTTCTTAGTCAAGGCAGGCACATAACAACAATCATCCAATTCTAGTACAAGCCCAGAGGGCAGAGATAGAGAATAAGTTCCTACAGCAACAGCAACAACCCGTGCTCCATTGCCTATGCATAGGTCCACCTCACCCTTCATCAATGCCCTGCTATTTCTCAGCGCCTGCACATTAGTATAAATGTGAGAAGCACATTCGGTATCTAATACCCATGATGAAGAAATAGATAGATTGACTTATATAACATATATACCTGAAGTGGAAGTCTCACTTCTCTTCTTCTTAAGATCTTCCAGGTAGATTTTGCAGTTCCTCTTCCAGTGCCCGGTCTGACCGCAGTGGAAGCAGGTAGCATCCTTGGCGACCCCTCCTTTGGTTTTCAATGCCTTGCCTTTGCCCTTGGCTTGGGACTTTCCCTTACCTTTAGGCTTGCCCTTGCCTTTACCCTTTTGCACCATCAAAATGGAGTTGTGCTTAACCTTCTTAAGGTTGAGCTCAGTAGTTCTTAACATGCTAAGCAGCTCAGGTAGTGGCTTGTCGATTTCGTTCATGTTATAATTTAGAACGAATTGACTATAGCTATCTGGCAAGGATTGCAAGATCATATCAGTGGTCAGCTCTTGGCCAAGTGGGAATCCCAACCTCTGTAGGTTTTCTATGTACCCAATTATTTTGAGTACATATGGGCCTACAGGAGTCCCATCTTGCATCTTGCACTGAAATAGTGCCATAGAGATCTCGAATCTCTCGTGCCTCGCTTGTCCTTGATATAGTTGATGAAGATGTTCAACCATATCATAAGTGCCCATCAACTCGTGTTGCTTCTGAAGCTCAGAGCCCATGGTCGCGAGCATAAGACATGACACATCTAATGCGTCATCTTGATGCTTCTTGTAAGCATCACGGTCAGCTCGCGTGGCAGTGGCAGGAGGTGCCTCCAGAATGGGCTGCTCCAGAACGTACAGTTTACGTTCTTGTGTGAGAATGATTCTCAGGTTCTTGTACCAGTCCAGAAAATTTGCTCCGTTGAGCTTGTCCTTCTCAAGGATGGAACGCAGGGAGAAAGAGTTCGTATTTGACGTCATGGTTATCTATAACAGAAAAATGCAAAAAAATAAATAAATATCATATTCTATTAATCATTTAATTAGGCCTTTTAATTAAATGATGCTCCCACTAAATTCTATAATTCATGTGGGACAAGATCCACATCATACTACACCTTGAGTTAGCTTTGGCTAAATCGCCCAAGACTTAGTATGATCGGTAGGTAACTAATTACCAATTACATCTCTATGCAACTCTTGTTTATAGGATCAAGATCCACATTTATATTAAAACTCGAGTTAGCTTTGGCTAATACGCCCAAGAGTTAATATAAACGTGAGTTTGACCTATCTACCAACCATTGGAAAAATGCCTATAGTTAAACTCGATCCAATTGAGTTAACTAGTTGCTCAATCTAATTGAGTTATACTCACTCATGTGTTGATAGGCGGGACTAAGATTGTCCCTCCGCACCCTACCAAGATAGTATGTGTTGCTCTGCTTTGGCAGATTCAACAACAACATGCGATCGAGGTAGTGATGGGTATCACGGCATGGTAGGCATTTCGAGTTGACGCGATTGAGATCTAATCTAATCGACGATGCGTATCATATACTCGATTTAGATCTAATCTAATCGTGAGAGCACATCATGTACGCGATTTAGATCTAATCTAATCATTAAGGCGCTAATTAATTACTATTCTAGCATGCATCACATATACACACATAAGCAATTAATTAAATATTTTGTGATTAGTCATGGCCCTACTACGATCTTCTCAAGCCAATGAGAAGATTGGATGGTCAACCTAAGGTCAACAGCTTCTCAAGCTCCTTCCTTTGACCACCTTGTGTTGCTCACGCCCTCCTCCTAACTCCGTCTCGAGTGCATCTTCCACCGCTCCAATTTGTACATTACAAAGGTGAAACTCGAGTTACATTCGAGTCTAAACTATTTACAATAGGAATATAAAAATAGGAAAGGCATGATGCGCAGGTCGCGTATCATATACAATATGCACATCACAGAAAATGGCACGCAGGCCATAATATGAATTACAACACAAATTTCCAATCTAATTGGGTCTTTTGGGCCCTGACCATCACAAAATAATACATAATTCTAAATTATGTAATTTCTAAAAATTTCTATATTTTTTATTACAATTTTTACAATTTTAATGAGTAAAAATTCTCGGTGGTCCCGTTTAGCGATTTTCGGGCGCAATCACGGAACGAATCCCCTTGCAGGGTCAAGGGCAGCACCCTTACCCGCGATATAACCATCGCAAGTGTTTCTAAGCGATCCTACAGCGCCTTAGTCCGCTGTCCCAAAATGATTTGGGGCGAAACCTTGCCGTTTCGAAAATATTTTCTCGGTAGTCGAAGCCTACAAGTGTCTAAACACTTGTGCTTCACTTCTACGAGAAAAATACCCATAAAAACACCAAAAATCATAAATTCACAGAAATTTACAGATCTATAATTTTCATAAAAATACAAATTAAAACTCATTCTCGCTTCGCACGTGACTCTGAAACCACTGTTGGATTTTTCGGGCCGCAAAAACCGCTTTTTGCGTTGTGGAAACCCCGAAACCCCCATGCCATGATCTGTGCAAAGATTAAAATTTCGTAAAACTTTGAGTATAAGTTTTCTAACCTAGATCTAAACTAGATCTACAAAGGAGAAGAGCTTTACCCTTGATGCGAAGCCCTTCGCGTAATCCCACTCGTCCAAGGTTCGCCGGATCTCGAGAGTATCAAAGTAGATACTTCTCTATGTGTATCCATACAAGCAAGAGATGGGGAAGAAACCTTAGAGTGTGCTAGCATTCATGCAAGGTCTCGGCAATGGAGAGGAGAGGGAGAGAAGAAACCTTGAGAGGAAGAAGAAGAAATGAATTCACTTGAATGAAAACAATTCAATCCACACTAAAAGTGGCCGACCACTTCATGAGGTTTGTAACCTCCATGGGATACCAAGAGTGACAACTCTTGGTAACTCCCATGAGGTGGCATCCCACTTAAGCAAACATTATGATGTGGAGCATCATCATTGGCCCACTCTTTGCCATCTCACCAACGAGGTGGCAAATGGTCAAGTCAAACTTGACCCTCCATCTTCCTCTCAAGTCAAGTCAAACTTGACCACTTCTCTCCCTTGTTGATCTAATCTAACCATTGGTTCAAGCTAATTTTAATTTAATGAATCTCTATTCATTGAATTAAATTAATTAAATGAGTCTAAGTCCAAATTAGACTCACTTAACACATGAATCAAATTGAGTCCAACTCAATTAGCTCAATTTGGATTACTCTTAATCCAATTTGGTTCATCACATGAACCTAATCCTTTAGGTTCATCAAATGAACCTAATCTCCATCTAATTGCCCTATGTGTGTGACCCTATAGGTTCTTATAACGTTGGCAATGCTCCTAAACCCATTTAGAAGCATAAGCAATGAGCGGTATCTAGCAACACATCATTACTACCCAAGTTATAAGAATGTTGAGATCCAACATCACCTTGTGACTACTAATTGTGACTCCTCACAATATATGACATTGTCCTTCTATCCTAGACATCTAGATTGATCAATATGAGGCATAGACCGTGTCATCCTCTAATCAATCTAAATCTTGAATCCCAAGTAGACTCACTCAATCAAATGAGCTCAATATCTCATATTGACTCATTTGGGCATGGCCATGCACTTAGTGGTCTCACTTTATCAAGAATATCGATGTCACTCCCGTCATATGGGAGGTATAGATTCCATCTACATCATTCACATCCCTCTGCATAATTTGTTACATACCCAGTAATCGCCTTTATAGTCCACCTAGTTACGGGTGACGTTTGACGAAGCTAAAGTACGTAATTCCTTATGTAGGGAACCATGGTGACTTCAGGTCCAATGACTAGTAGTCATACTAATAGCCACATGAGAAAGTATATGACACTCATATAACGATCCATGATAATTTCTCATGGCGGGTCATTCAGTATGCATTCTCCAATGTATACCCATGTGTCAACTTGATATCTCTATATTGTTAGTTAGAGCCCTAGAGCCAATCATTTGATGATTATATGGACTCATTGTATCATATTCTTGTATATTAATAAAGGCATTTAGTTTGGTTATTATACTTACTTATATTGGTGCCAAATAAACTAAATATAATAGCGTCCTCGAGTAGAAGGTTCTCACCTATATCAATCGGTTAGTTGAACCGATAATGAGATGATATAGGGAACACTACTCTAAATCATTCCTAGTCGAGTATTAACATTCAGGGACAATGTTAATGCAATAAGACTAGCATGTAGGTCAACTCGATGACTTGATCTCACAAGTCATGGATATGGAGATATCAAGTTGACACATGGGTATGCATTGGAGAATGTATACTCAATGACCCGCCATGAGAAAGTATCATGGATCGTTATATGAGTGTCATATACTTTCTCATGTGGCTATTAGTATGACTATTAGTCCTTAGACCTGAAGTCACCATGGATCCCTACATAAGGAGTTATGTACTTTGGTTTCGTCAAACGTCACCCGTAACTGGGTGGACTATAAAGGCGATTACTGGGTATATAACGAATTTGTAGAGGGATGTGAGTGATGTAGATGGGATCTATCCCTCCCATATGACGGGAGTGACATCGATATTCTTGATAGAGTAAGACCACGAAGTGTATGGCCATACCCAAATGAGTCAATATGAGATATTGAGCTCATTTGATTGAGTGAGTCTACTTGGAGTTCAAGATTTAAATTGGTCAGAGGATGACACGGTCTATGCCTCACATTGATCAATCTAGATGTCTAGGATAGAAGGACACTTGTCATATATTGTGAGGAGTCACAATTAATAGTCACAAGGTGATGTTGGATCTCAACATTCTTGTAACTTGGGTAGCAATGATGTATTGCTAGATGCCACTCATTGTTTATGTTTCTAAAGGAGTTTAGAAACATTGCCAACGTTACAAGAACCTATTGGGTCACACACAAAGAACAAGTGGATGGAGACTAGGTTCATATGATGAACCAATTGGATTAGGTTCATATGATGCACCAAGGATTAGATTCGGATTAATTCAAATTAGACTTATTGAGTTAGACTCAATTAGATTCAATTGTTGAATGAGTCTAATTTAAATTTGATTCATTAAGTCAATTTATATTAATGAATTGAGATTCATTAAAATGAAATAAACTTGAATCAAAGGTTGGATTTGACTCAACAAGGAAGAGAACTGGTCAATTTGACTTGACCAAATGGAAGTTGAAACATCAAGTTTGACTTGATGCATTGCCACATCATGAAGGTTGAGTCATCCTACATGGTATGACTAACCTTGCCACATCATCTCCACCTCATGAGGTGTGCCACCTCATGGAGGTTACAACACCTCCCATTCCATTTAATGTGGCCGGCCACATTAAATGAGGGAGTTATGTGTGTTGCCGGCCACACTAAAGGGTGAAATGGTTTTCATTTAGTGTGTATTGATGTGTGGTAATTGTCTCATCTTCTTCCTTGCTTCTTCCTTATCTTCTCTTGTGGTTGCCGAGAGCTTTTGTGGAAAGGAGAAGGTGTTGAGTTTCATCCAAGAAAAGATAAGAGCGTGTGAAGGACACAAGAAGAGGATACTACTAGTTGAGTATGTGAGAGTCTTCTTGTTTTTCTCTCTTTTCTCCCTTTTCAAATTCTATCCGAGAGCTCTAGAAAGTGCTAGCACACTTGGGGCTCTCTTCTCCATCCTTGAGTGCTAGAGAGCACTCCTTGTTCGTGTGGATATCACTAGAGAAGTATCTACCTTGATACTTTGGAGATCTGATACGTACCTTGGACGAGCGGGAATTTTGCGAGGGCACGCTTCAAAGGTAAAAGCTTTCAACACATAGATCTAGGAGTAGATCTAAAGTTTTGAAACTCGTACTTGTATTTCATTCGGTTTTTCCTTGCACGGATCTACGGCTTTGGGTGATTCGGGGTTTCCGCGATGCGAAAAGCGGTTTTCGCGGCCCGAAAAACCCAACAGTGGTATCAGAGCCACATGCAAGGCTTGTACGAGTTTAATTTTTTGGTTTTATGAAAACTAAAGTTTCTGTAATTTTCTGTAAAATTATGATTTTTGGGTTTTTATGAGTATTTTTCTCGAGTAATCGAAGCACAAGTGTTTAGACGCTTGTAGGCTTCGACTACCGGGAAGATTTTTCCAAAACGGTGAGGTTTCGACCCAAATCCGTTTGGGACAGCGAGCGAAGGCGCTGTAGGATCTCTTAGGAGCAACTCACGATGGTTAGATCGTGGGTAGGGGCACTCCCCCTAACCCCGCAAGGGGATTTGCTTAGCGATTGCGCCCGAAATAGCTAATCGGGACCGCCGGGAAAATTCTTCTCAAAGGTTTCATCCCAAATTGTTTTGGGACAGCGGGCTAAGGCACTGTAGGATCGCAAAGGAACCCTCGCGATGGTTAAATCGCAGGTAGGGGTGCTGCCCCTGGCTCCGCAAGGGGATCCGTTCCGCGATTGCGCCCGAAACCGCTAAACGGGACCGCTGATGTGCGTAGATTATATACTCTTTTATGCATGTTTTTACGCACATTTACATACTTTGAGCATGCTTGATCTATGCATTTTTATACTTCCAGCTTTCCTTTTAGCATATTTATTCTTTTGGTTCGGAGATCTGCTTTTTGTGCATTTTCTGTAAACAGGAGTCGAAATTGGTGAAAATTATGCGTCCTCAAGTAAGTTTGGAAGTAATTGAAGGGAGAGAGCATCAGGCCGTGTACCACACATGGCCATGTAGTCTTAACAGGAAGGGAAGAGGACATGGCCGTGTGAATCTCACACGGTCGTGTCTTGATTTGAAGAAATCAGAGCAGATGCCTTACATGGTCGTGTGCATCTACACAGCCGTGTGAGGTTTCCAGAGGCCAAGCAGGTGGTGGCCGTGTGCATCACACTGCCGTGTGAAGTTTCCAGAGACCAAGCAGGTGGTGGCCGTGTGCACCACACGGCCATGTAGCACTTCCAGAGAACAGTAGGGTCCTGGCCGTGTGGAGTCACACGGCCGTGCAGCTTTGGCAGAGAGGGAACTGGACATGGCCATGTGAATCTCACACGGCCGTGTCGTGGGGCCGTGTGGCGCCCGATTTCCTCCTCTATTTAAACCTTCCTTCATGAATTGAAAGGGGATCTCTCCCCCTTTGGGAGAAGGCGAGATTTGGTGGTTTCCTCCCATTCTTGGGAGGATTTCTGGGCGATTCTAAGGGAGTTCTTGACGATTTCGACTCCGGAGCGAGGATTGGATCCGAAGACGAGGCTTCTTCGTAGATAAGTTTTCTCCTTCCCCTTTTCTTGGTTTCTTGGATTGGGGATTTAAGAAATGCTTGTAATCTTTATTTCTTCGGGTATTCTTCCTCGATTCATGGAGTAGATCTTGTATTCTAGGATTAAGGGAGTATTTGTATGATGGATTGATGTAATCTCATATGGATTTGCTATTTTCTTGTTTCAATGACATTGTCTTGCTTGTATCAATTAGATCTTGAATGATTAATGGTGATTTGTGCTTAATTCTCATTCTTGATTGATTGTTTGGATTTCTTGTGGACTTTGTAAAGATAAACTCTCACTCGATCATCCGAGGGATCCACGTGACAGGTGCAAGCCCGTGTAAGGACGTTTGAGAGATAATCTTGAAGAGAAAATAGGAATATTCAAGAGAGTAGGATGGATTTTATGATTAGTTTCTTGTATCTTGATAGATTAATAAGTGTGGGCTTCTATGTTGATATCCGAGGAAGGCATAGTAATAGGTGCGCTTCTGTGTAAGGACAACGTAGGTTCACGTCTAATTGATCATATTTAGATACATTTCTCAGTCCTTAGCCGGTTAACTATTGCAAGAGAGAACCGGCAACTTTCTACAAGTGTTTGGCAATTGAGGGATAAGAATTGGTGAACCATTTGCATTCAAGAAACCTTACAAAGAAACCGAAACTCCTAGAATCTCCCTTTATCATAACCCAAAACACTAAACTCTTGTTTGTTGATCTTTAATATTAGATTTGTTTACTTTCACTTTGCATTTGAAACGATTGGATAGTTGTTTAGCTAATTCGCATTGAGACATTTCTAGTGCTTATTCCAGTCCCTGTGGATACGATAATCTTTTATATTACTTGCGACATTTCCGTACACTTGCGGAGCGTAACAACCGCTGGGAAATTTTACTCGTAAAAATTGTAAAAATTAATTTTAAAATTATAGAAAACTATGAAAATATATAATTTTGAATTATATATTAATTTTGTGATAGTCATGGCTCAAAAACCCAATATGATTGGATTGTGTTGTAATTCATAATACGGCCTAAGTGCCGTTATGTGTTTGCGCATGTTGTATGCTTTTTTTTTTCCGCAACCTACGCGTCATGCCTTTCTCATATATTCTGGTTGTAAATTAGATTTAGACTTGAATGTAACTCGAGTTTCAAATTGTAATGTATAAATTGGAGCGGTGGAGGGTCCACACGAGATGGAATTCCGAGGCGGGCACGAGCAACACAAGGTGGTCAAAGGGAGGAGCTTGGAGAAGCTGTTGACCCTAGGTTGACCATTCGATCTTCTCATTGGCTTGAGAAGATCGTAGTAGGGCCATGACTAAATCACAAATAGATTAATTAGTTAATTGCTTATGTATATGATGCATGTTTAATAAGTAATTAATTAATTAGTGCCTTACGATTAGATTAGATCTAAGTCGTGCACATGATGCACCCTTGCGATTAGATTAGATATAAGTCGTGCACAAGATGCATCCTTTTCGATTAGATTAGATCTCGATCGAACCAACTCTAAATGCCTAACCGTGCCGTGATACCTATCACTACCTCGATCACATGTATTGTTGAATCTGCCAAAGCAGAGCAATACATATTATCTTGGTAGGGTACGGAGGGACAATCTTGGTCCCGCCTATCAACGCATGGGTGAATACAAACCCAATTAGATTGAGTATTCCTAGTTGCTCGGTTAGATCGAGTCAACTATAGGCATTCCTCCAACGGTTTGAAAAGATAGGTCAAAATAACATCTATATTAACTCTCGGGCGTATTAGCCAAAGCTAACTCGAGTTTTAATATAAATGCGGATATTGATTTTATAAACAAGAGTTGCATAGAGATGTAATTGGTAATCGTTACCTACCGATCATACTAAGCCTTGGGCATATTAGCCAAAGCTAATCAAGGGTTAGTATGATGTGGATCTTGTCCCACAAGAATTATAGAATTCAGTGGGAGCATCATTTAATTAAAGACCTAATTAAATGATTTTAAAAGAATATGATATTTATTTCTGCAAATTTTCTGTTGTAGATAACCATGACGTCGAATACGAACTTTTTCTCCCTGCGTTCTGTCCTTAAGAAGGACAAGCTCAACGAAGCAAATTTCCTGGACTGGTACAGGAACCTGAGAATAGTTCTCACTCAGGAACGTAAACTGTACGTTCTGGAGCAGCCCATTCCGGAGGCTCCTCCTGCCACTGCCACGCGAGCTGACCGGGATGCTTACAAGAAGCATCAAGATGACGCATTAGATGTGTCCTGTCTAATGCTCGCAACCATGAACTCTGAGCTTCAGAAGCAACATGAGTTGATGTGTGCTTACGATATGGTTGAACATCTTCGTCAACTATATCAAGGACAAGCAGGGCACTGGAAGAGGAACTTCACAGGATACCTGGAAGATCTTAACAAGAAGAGAAATAAGATTTCTACTTCAGGTATAAATGTTATAGAAGTCAACCTCTCTATTTCTTCGTCGTGGGTATTAGATACCGGATGTGCTTCGCACATTTGTACTAATGTACAAGCACTGAGAAATAGCAGAGCATTGACAAAGGGCGAGATAGACCTACGAGTAGGCAATGGAGCACGGGTTGCTGCTGTTGCTGTAGGGACTTATTTTCTATCTTTGCCCTCTGGGCTTATACTAGAGTTAGACGATTGTTGTTATGTGCCTTCATTGACTAAGAACATTATATCAGTTTCTTGTTTGGACAAGAAAGGATTCTCGTTTATAATAAAGAACAAATGTTGTTCTGTCTATTTAAACGATATGTTCTATTGTAGTGCACCTCTGATGAACGGACTCTATATTCTAGACCTTGAGAGCTCTATCTATAACGTTAGTACCAAGAGGTTCAAATCGAACGATATGAACCACACCTATCTCTGGCATTGTCGCTTAGGTCATATAAATGACAAGCGCTTATCCCAGCTCCATAAGGATGGTTTGCTGGACTCATTTGATTTTGAATCATATGAGGTATGCGAGTCATGCCTACGAGGCAAGATGACCAAGACTCCCTTTAGTGGGCACAACGAGAGAGCAACTGATTTGTTAGGACTCATACATAGTGATGTATGTGGCCCTTTCAATGTTGCTGCTAGAGGTGGTTATAGGTACTTCATCACATTTACTGATGATTTCAGTAGATACGGTTATGTGTACTTAATGACACATAAGTCCGAATCCTTTGAAAAGTTCAAAGAATTCAAGAATGAAGTACAAAACTAGCTTGACAAGAGTATTAAGATACTTCGATCCGATCGAGGTGGAGAATACCTTAGCCATGAGTTCCGTGACTATCTAGCTGAATGTGGGATTCTATCCCAACTCACTCCTCCTGGAACACCACATTGGGATGGTGTATCCGAACGGAGGAATCATACTATATTAGATATGGTACGATCTATGATGAGTCACACAGATCTTCCGTCATACCTTTGGGGCTATTCTCTAGACACGGCAGCTTTCATTCTCAACCGAGTTCCATCCAAGGCCGTGATAAAGGCACCATATAGGATATGGACTGGGAGAGATGCCCAGGTGTCTTTCATGAGGATTTGGGGCTGTGAGGCTTACGTACGACGTCAAGTCTCAGACAAATTAGGACCCAAATCCGACAAGTGCTATTTCATCGGATATCCCAAGGAAACTAAGGGATATTACTTCTACATTCCCAGTCAGCACAAGGTAGTTGTGGCAAAGACTGGGGTCTTTCTAGAAAGGGACTTTGTTTCTAGAAAGACTAGTGGGAGCACGTTCGATCTTGAAGAAGTTCAAGATGCGAATACTAGCACTGAAGCCTCGATGGAAGTTGAACTGGAACCACAAAGTGTTGTGGATGATGTTCCATAAGGAGTTAAAGAACAACAACCAGTTCAAGTAGACATACCTATTCGCAGGTCTGATAGGGTACGTCGTCAGCCTGAGAGATACTCATTTCTCTTGTCTGACCATGATGACATTGTGCTCATAGAGGATGAGCCTACCACCTATCAGGAAGCTGTGATGAGACCAGATTCCGAGGAATGGCTAGAGGCCATGAGATCCGAAATGGAATCCATGTACACCAACCAAGTATGGACTTTAGTTGATCCACCTGAAGGGGTAAAACCCATTGGGTGCAAGTGGGTCTTTAAAAGAAAGAATGACATGGATGGACTTATCTATAAGGGTCGCTTGGTAGCTAAAGGTTTCAAGCAGATTCATGGTATTGACTATGATGAAACCTTTTCTCCAGTAGCGATGTTTAAGTCCATTCGGATCATGCTTGCTATTGCAGCCTACCATGACTATGAGATATGACAGATGGATGTCAAAATCGTGTTTCTGAATGGAAACCTGCTCGAGGATGTGTACATGACACAACCTGAGGGTTTTGTAGATCCACAGCATACTAGTAGAGTATGCAAGCTGCATAGGTCCATTTATGGACTAAAGCAAGCTTCTCGGAGATGGAATCTTCGATTCGATAATGCAATCAAACAGTTTGGTTTCATCAAGAACGAAGATGAACCTTGTGTCTACAAGAAGGTTGTAGGGGATATAGTTGTCTTCCTCATATTGTATGTGGATGACATACTACTCATTGGGAAGGACATCCCTATGCTTCAGTCTGTCAAGACCTGGCTAGGGAGTTGCTTCTCAATGAAGGACTTAGGTGAGGCATCCCGCATTCTAGGGATACAGATCTATAGAGATAGATCTAAGAGATTGCTTGGCCTAAGTCATAGTACATACATTGACAAGGTACTCCTACGGTTTGCCATGCAGAACTCCAAGAAGGGATTTCTGCCGATGTCACATGGCGTGAGTCTTTCGAAGACTCAAGGTCCCTCTTCTAGAGAGGAGAGAGACCGCATTGATCAGATCCCTTATGCCTCAGCCATAGGATCGATCATGTACGCCATGCTATGTACTCGACCTGATGTCTCGTATGCTTTGAGCATGACGAGCAGATACCAGTCAGATCCAGGTAAAAGTCACTGGATAGAGGTCAAGAATATTCTTAAGTACTTAAGAAGGACTAAAGAATATTTCTTGATATATATGGAGGCAGTGATGAGCTAGCTGTAAAGGGTTACAGTGATGCTAGCTTCCAGACCGACCAGGATGATTATAGATCGCAGCCGGGGTTCGTATTTTGCATTAATGGTGGTGCTGTCAGCTGGAAGAGTTCGAAGCTGGATACAGTAGCTGATTCTACAATAGAAGCTGAGTACATTGCTGCATCAAAGGCAGCAAAGTAGGCAGTTTGGATCCACAAGTTCATCACTGAACTTGGGGTGGTTCCTAGCATTGCTGACCCCATTGAGCTCTATTGTGACAACAATGGAGCTATAGCACAGGCGAAGGAACCTCGCTCACACCAGCGAACCAAACACATACTACGGCACTTCCATCTCATTCGAGAGATTATCGAGAGAGGAGATGTGAAGATTTGCAGAGTACCTACAGAGGCTAACATCGCAGATCCCTTGACCAAGGCTTTGGCATAGAGAAAGCATGATAGTCACACTAGGTCATTAGGCCTTAGAGCCTATACTGATTGGCACTAGTGCTAGTGGGAGATTGTTAGTTAGAGCCCTAGAGCCAATCATTTGATGATTGTATGGACTCATTGTATCATATTCTTGTATATTAATAAAGGCATTTAGTTTGGTTATTATACTTACTTATATTGGTGCCAAATAAACTAAGTATAATAGCGTCCTTGAGTAGAAGGTTCTCACATATATCCATCGGTTAGTTGAACCGATAGTGAGATGATATAGGGAACACTACTCTAAATCATTTCTAGTCGAGTATTAACATTCAGGGACAATGTTAATGTAATAAGACTAGCATGTAGGTCAACTCGATGACTTGATCTCACAAGTCATGGATATGGAGATATCAAGTTGACACATGGGTATGCATTAGAGAATGTATACTCAATGACCCGCCATGAGAAAGTATCATGGATCGTTATATGAGTGTCATATACTTTCTCATGTGGCTATTAGTATGACTATTAGTCCTTAGACCTGAAGTCACCATGGATCCCTACATAAGGAGTTATGTACTTTAGTTTCGTCAAACGTCACCCGTAACTGGGTGGACTATAAAGGCGATTACTGGGTATATAACGAATTATGTAGAGGGATGTGAGTGATGTAGATGGGATCAATCCCTCCCATATGACGGGAGTGACATCGATATTCTTGATAGAGTAAGACCACGAAGTGTATGGCCATACCCAAATGAGTCAATATGAGATATTGAGCTCATTTGATTGAGTGAGTCTACTTGGAGTTCAAGATTTAGATTGGTCAGAGGATGACACGGTCTATGCCTCACATTGATCAATCTAGATGTCTAGGATAGAAGGACACTTGTCATATATTGTGAGGAGTCACAATTAATAGTCACAAGGTGATGTTGGATCTCAACATTCTTGTAACTTGGGTAGCAATGATGTATTGCTAGATGCCGCTCATTGTTTATGTTTCTAAAGGAGTTTAGAAATATTGCCAACGTTACAAGAACCTATTGGGTCACACACAAAGAACAAGTGGATGGAGACTAGGTTCATATGATGAACCAATTGGATTAGGTTCATATGATGCACCAAGGATTAGATTCGGATTAATTCAAATTAGACTTATTGAGTTAGACTCAATTAGATTCAATTGTTGAATGAGTCTAATTTAAATTTGATTCATTAAGTCAATTTATATTAATGAATTGAGATTCATTAAAATGAAATAAACTTGAATCAAAGGTTGGATTTGACTCAACAAGGAAGAGAACTGGTCAATTTGACTTGACCAAATGGAAGTTGAAACATCAAGTTTGACTTGATGCATTGCCACATCATGAAGGTTGAGTCATCCTGCATGGCATGACTAACCTTGCCACATCATCTCCACCTCATGAGGTGTGCCACCTCATGGAGGTTACAACACCTCCCATTCCATTTAATGTGGCCGGCCACATTAAATGAGGGAGTTATGTGTGTGGCCGGCCACACTAAAGGGTGAAATGGTTTTCATTTAGTGTGTATTGATGTGTGGTAATTGTCTCATCTTCTTCCTTGCTTCTTCCTTCTCTTCTCTTGTGGTTGCCGAGAGCTTTTGTGGAAAGGAGAAGGTGTTGAGTTTCATCCAAGAAAAGATAAGAGAGTGTGAAGGACACAAGAAGAGGATAGTACTAGTTGAGTATGTGAGAGTCTTCTTGTTTTTCTCTCTTTTCTCCCTTTTCAAATTCTATCCGAGAGCTCTAGAAAGTGCTAGCACACTTGGGGCTCTCTTCTCCATCCTTGAGTGCTAGAGAGCACTCCTTGTTCGTGTGGATATCACTAGAGAAGTATCTACCTTGATACTTTGGAGATCTGATACGTACCTTGGACGAGCGAGAATTTTGCGAGGGCACGCTTCAAAGGTAAAAGCTTTCAACACATAGATCTAGGAGTAGATCTAAAGTTTTGAAACTCGTACTTGTATTTCATTCGGTTTTTCCTTGCACGGATCTACGGCTTTGGGTGATTCGGGGTTTCCGCGATGCGAAAAGCGGTTTTCGCGGCCCGAAAAACCCAACATATATTCATGACTTGTGAGATCAAGTCATCGAGTTGACCTACATGCTAGTCTCATCGCATTAACATTGTCCCTGAATGTTAATACTTGACTAGGAATGATTAAGAGTAGTGTTCCGTATATCATCTCACTATCGATTCAACCAATCGATTGATATAGGTAAGAACCTTCTACTCAAGGATGCTATTATACTTAGTTATTTGGCACCAATACAAGTAAGTATAATAACCAAAATAAATGCCTTTATCTATATACAAGAATATGATACAATGAGTCCATACAACAATCATCAAATGATTAGCTCTAGGGCTCTAACTAACAACCTAAAGAAGCCACCGACATAACCCTGTTCCACTTGGTATATCAGGGGGGAGTAGGAGTGTTGATCGAGATAGGCGTGGAGTCCGATCGGATGCAGCTCTACGACGAACAAAATCTTGAGTGCCATCTTATGGAATTAGACTTGGTAGATGAAGTTAGGGATAAAGCGGTCATTTGTCTAATGGCATACCGACAAAAGATGAAGCAAAACTACAACAAAAGGGTGATTCTCAAATCTTTCTAAGTTGGTGACTTAGTCTGGAAAAGAGTCAAGCCGGTCGGTGACGTTAGCAATCTAGAAGCCCCTTAGGGAGGACCATATAAAGTGATCCAGAAGCTTAGCTCATGATCTTATTATTTGCAAGATGAAAGGGAAGGAGTCTGGAGTGACCTTGGAGACCAAACCATCTACAGTCCTACCGAGTCAGGTAGTAAGTTTGCGATTGAATTCATGTAAATTGTAAAAATATTTCTTCTATTAATGCAGGAGGATTTTTAACAAAAAATTGCTAAGTGTCAAAGACTCAAATGTCACTCGGTCGTATTATTAGTGAGCAAATCCCTCGTGTTAAAGGTGTCAAAGACTCACATGCTACTTGGTCGTGTTATAAGCGAATAAAGCCCTCACGCTAAAGGTGTCAAAGACTCACATGTCGTTAGCTATGTTATAAGTGAGCAAAGCTCTCACGCTAAAGGTGTTAAAGACTCACGTGCCACTCGGTCGTGCTATAAGCGAGCAAAGCTCTCACACTAAAGGTGTCAAAGACTCACGTGCCACTCGGGCGTGTTATAAGTGAGCAAATCTCTTGTGCTAAAGGTGTCAAAGACTCTCACACTAAAGGTGTCAAAGACTTAAGTGTCGCTCGACCGTGTTATAAGTGATTAAAGCTCTCACGTTAAAGGTGTTAAAGACTCAAGTACCACTATGGCGAGTTATAAGCGAGAAACTCTCACGCTAAAGGTATCAAAAACTCACGTGTCACTCATCCCTTTTATAAGTGAGCAAAGCTCTTGCGCTAAAGGTGTCAAAGACTCTCTACCCATTCGAGGAAGTTATAAGTGAGCTAAGTTCTCATGCCTCCAAACTCTTGAGCTAATCAACCAAATTATAAGCTAGCAAAGCCCTCATGCCTAAGTGTCAAAAACCCTCGATCCGTTCGGGCGAGTTATAAGTGAGTTGAGCTCTCACACCTGTATTGCGCTCACGATTACACTTTAGGGATGGAAAGTGATGGTCAAAGGGAACGAGAACTCTAAAATGTCGAACAGATGCACATCGAATTAGACTTAGAAATTTTTTACAAAAACTACTGAGTTGCCACAAAACGTTGTTGATAAATACAAGATAAAGCTATGCCAGATCAACAGTTACATTGTCGAGGAGAGAATCTACAATCTTCTCCCTCCGGATGATCTTGTTCGAGACTTCGGTAGAAAGGTAGCCATCCTCCTTCAACTGCTGGAGGGTCCCATCGATGCCATAGTCAAACAGTCAAAAGGACCAATCTGTAAGCATCAGACTGAAGCCCTCCAAACGGAGATACTCAACTCTAAAGGATTCCATTCGGGTAAGCTCGTCTTCTTGGAACTTGGTGAGTTATGCCTTGGACGCCTCCAGCTCAGTCTTCAATGATTGCAACTCAGTGTCCTTACCAATGATTGTTTGTTGGTGCTCCCCAATTTGGAGCTCACTGGCTATATATTTAGTCGTTCAGCTAACTTACTCCATAGCCAGAGCTGCCTCTGCCTCCTCAAGTTTCTTGGCCAAGACCCAGGCTTCTTTGTTCTTAATATCTAAGTCATCGATGGCCCAGAGCTTCCTGGCATTCACAGAATTGAACTTGGCCTCGAAGGTATGAGCCTACTTGGTCAGCTGATCGAGCTGGAGGGCCTAATCATTATTTTTATTCTTCTCAACCGTTAGCGCTAGCTCGGAACCTAGTAGTTGTTCAGAGGTCTTCTCCTGGTCTTCTTTTAGCTGAGTCACCTGGGCAATAAGCCTATCAACCAAGGTCTGCGAGGTGCTTGACTCCCTGGTAAGAGTTTACAACTACCTGTTTTCATGTTCGAGGAAGGCTAGTCTTTGGCACATGGCCAATCTTTCCACCTAGAATTTCAAGTAAAAGAAGTTAGTTACAGACGATTAAGAAAAATAAATGAGAACTTCAAGATGAGCTTACCCCAGTAGATTTCTAACTAAAACTATTAGCAAACTCCTCGGGCGAAATCGTCGCCGCCCTAGCGCTAGCATCGACCTAGGCTAAGGGACTTCGTATCCTGATCTGATGTTCCAGGGAGCATAGCTCGGTGTCATCTGGATGGCGCCATTCATCGGTGGGTAGTTTGATAATGGTCGTTATATGCCTACAACCACTCGGATCCAAAGTAGCTTTGCCCTTGGACTTGGACATCGAGGAGGAACGGAGTGAGGGCCACTAGGTTGGCCGGCAGTGGTGGTTGGTAGGAAATTGGCTGTGTTATCTTCATCCTAGCTAGTAGCTTGGACAAGGAGGGAGTCTGATTGAATGATGGCGGGGTCGACAAGTCGACCATCCTCTCAGGGACATTGGATGAAGAGCTCTTGCCCCGTTCAGATGGAGACCGAGGAGCTGACGTGGCTACAGAGTAGAGGCCTCCAAGTGGGAGGAAGGCTCAGATCGGAGCCTCTTCCGACAATGGCAATAGATCATGGGCTCATAGAGGTGGCCGACTCAAAGGGAACTTCTACTAGGACCATGGAGGGACGGGCGGCGGTGAAAGCTCGCTTGTGGTAGTCATGGTGTCTCTTTTCACCACTAAGCTTGCTTCTCTTGTCTCCCCCTCTGAAGTGTCAACCGGCAAGCACCTGTGACTTTCCAGCTCGGTCGTCCCTTTAAAGTTGATCTCAAGATCAGTTAGCTTGCCCTGGTCGCTCATCAATGACTTAAATATGACTTGAAATGCAAAAAAGAAAAAGAAATAAGTTAGAATAAAAAATGACAAATAGAGAAATAGAATACCTAAGGAACCGGACAGTCGAGTTTGGATGAGACTTAGCCCAAACATATATAGAACACCTTCCAACAATAATTTATGGATGTGATATTTCTGACCGGCTAGGTGTGTGGCCCTCTGGAGGTAGGTCGGTTCCCATCAATATTTTGTCGGTGCGGGGGATTTTGGCAGCTCCATTTGCCAGACGATCGGGAAGTCGAACGTAGAAATAATGGTCCTTCTATCTCTTATTAGAGGTGGGCATCTTGTCAAAGTGAACAGTGCCCACTCAGGCCTAGATAAGAAAGGTTTCCAGCTCAGATAATTTTGGATAATAAAAGTAATAGAAATCGCTCCACCAACTAAGAACGGCCATGCACCACCACCCATAGAATCGTGAAAGAGCTCTCAGTCGTGAAAGAGCTCTCAGTCATTCTCTCCTCTCCTCCCTTCCTAGAGAGAGAAGCTCTCCCTTCTCTCTAGGAAAAGGGAGTGGTTGATTCTTTTGGCCGATGGCAGGAGGCTTTATAAGGCAACTAGGGTAGTGGTGGGGGAGGGGACACTCCCCTCCCCCACTAGAAGTGGACCACCAGCTACCGACGTCGGCCGGAGGCTATAGAGAGAGATGTCTGGCAACCCAAGGAGGAGAGGTTAGTGCGGCTGGAGACCACTGCTCTTGGCTTCATCGGTGCAAGACGAGGAGGAGGTTCTTGTGTCCGACCTCTTCTGATCGTGCAAGGTCACTGCCTCCCCACTCCACCACCAACTAGAGTGGCATTAGAGCATGATCAGAGGAGATGGCTTGAACTTATGGCAAGCCACAAGGTTGGAACTTGGGCAGCTGAAGGATATGCACAAAAGGTAGCAAACTCAATAAGGAATGTCAATGTAGAGTGCTACAGTTCATAGAGAGCTGATCAAGAAGGTTATCGTAGGTCAGTTAGATTCGGGGGAGTCCGCAGATTTTGTGCCAAAGCCTGCGTGGAGCTATTCATCAATGCTAGATCATTTAGGCACGTCTCCGGCTAAAGCTACTGGTTGTTCCATTGATTGAATGAAGGCACGGGATGGGGAAGGCCAAGGAAAGGCTACGGTGAGCTTAGAGCCAAGGAGAAGGCAAGGAATCAAGGTAAGGGTGTAGTGGCAACAACATTCCGATGACCAGCAACTTCTAAGGAATTTTTTGATGAACTAGTAGTGAAGACCAACTTGGAACCAACCAGAGAAGAGAAGCAAGATAGCATGGGGAGTAGGAGTTTTCAAAATTTGATATTGGGGAAGGAGGAGAGGGAATCTCATATCAAATTTGGATTCGAATTTGGAATTCAAATTTCAAGTTTTCGCAATCATTTGATTTCTTAGGAGGGGCATGGCAAGAGAAATATCATATTTTGGGTCATGGGCTATTGGGTCTCGAGCTGCCTCTTGGATCCGAAATCCATGTCCCTAAATGACTCCACAAGAAGCAATCATCCTCTCCAATTGAAGACGGTGGAATTCCAACCATCACTAGAGCTACATAGTCAACAAAGAAGCTCCCTTGCTCAGCTATGTCATGCCTACAGTCTCCCATTAGTCATGGGAGTTCTCATGGAGAGGGATAGCAAAGGTAGCTAGCTGGTAGATGATTCAGTATGGCCAATAGTGTAGAGGAGAAAGGAAGGAAACCACCAAAAACTGGAGAAAGGAAGCAATGGGTGCTACCGTAGTTTGGGGCACATGGAGGACTTCCTGCTCGCGCATCATTGGAGGCTAACATCTCTCATTTTAACATATAGTCGCCCCCTTGCCCTAGCTTGTGAGGTCGAGCCATCGCGGAGGGGCTGGCAAGGTGGACAGAGCTTTGGGTTTTGCTGAGGTTTCACTAGCTTCTCTGATCAGAAAGGGAAGGATGAGTTTCGGATGGTGCAAAGTCTGTTAGATTTTTCAGGAATGTCTTAAGGTAATCGCTTTACGATTTTTACTAAATATAGATTCACTATTTAAGTGCATATTATATATTTGATTGTCTTAAATTCATTTACTGAATGTCTATAATACAATTCATAGCATGAGAGAAATTGTGATGGGATCATAACTAGTGATTATCTCTACATGTGCAATATGAACATATTGGAATTTTCCTAGTCATCAAATTGATGTATTCAGACATCATCAATTCTATAAGACTAGCACAGGTTATACTCCTTGGTTCGCCAAGCAGTTGTTTTCTCACTGGCTAGAGATATTGGTATGTCGAGAGTTAAACATGGATACTAGTTATGGTAACTAGTTCATTGGAGTTACTCGCTGTAAAATTTCATATAATTATCGATATATATGGATTTGTCTGTGAAGCTCTTACTGCACCTTGAGTGCAAGTTTCTTCGAATTGAGGTATACAAGTCATTTTGGTCATGGAGATTTATACTTTGACATCTTAAGCAAGCACCTCATTGAGGTGTGGACCTGAGATGATTGGGTATAAGTCGAAATGCCTGAAGATATTTGGATAGCCCATAAAGGATTCACCGCAATTTTCGAGGAGTCATTTACTCTATGGCCACTCATTAGGAATATTACTCAAAGTTTTTGGCCAAAACATCACATGTTAAGAGTGCAAAACTCTTAGACACATGTACGAGTAATTTGAATTCATAGAATGAGGAAGTATTACTTAGGCTAGGTGTGACATAGTCAATCTAGTGGAGACAAACACATAGACCATGCCCTGAACCAAGTAGGTATAAATGAGTGAAGCAATAAGGCACGACTCATTGTAGCTGCTAAAGGGTTTAGAATAATTTCTAAGATCAACTATAATTTTTTGGCTAATTGGGGATCATGATGTACTACTATGTGTCACTCATAATCGTTCTATAATTAAGTAGTTAATGTTAGGACCCTTGGTGGTTGGCTAGAGGGGGGTGAATAGCCCTTACACAAAATAAATAAAAAGACCTTTCTCGAACTTATAACTTAATTAAAACACTTGCATAAACATAGAAATAATAATAAACTAGCAAGATGAGGCTCAATAGATTTACTTAGTTACAATCAGAGAGGTTGTTAATCCAAGGCATATGAAAAAGCACAATAAAAATCTTCTCTGGGCGGAAAAGCCTCTTACAGCATTCAAAGCTCATAAAACAAAGCTAAACTCAGACAAACTCAAGCACAAGTGTTGTTGCTTTGTAATTCTTGTTGTTGTTAGCTTCCAGTAGCAGGGCTGCTTCTATAGTCCTGCTCGGGGTGCCTGGAAGCGTTACAAGCACCTGAAATGGGATAGAATTTTATCCCCGACACAACGGTACATTCCACGTTAACATTGGATGGAAACTGGGTTCCAGGCGCCCGAATTCTATGCGCCTCGGACTAGTCCAGGGGCCACAACCTAGTCCGGGCACCCGAGATCGGTCCGGGTGCCCCGAGCAATAGAAATCAGCTTTTGTTGATTTTTGAGCTCGGTCTCCTTCTCCTATTCCACTCACATCGATCCGGGTTTTTCACTCCAGCTCCGCTCGTTTGGATGATTTCGATCATCCGAAATAGGGCTCACCCGAACCCAACTTCCAGCCTTCTCCTCGTGCAAGTTTCCATTCCAGCTTCTCACCCCACATAATCGATGTGTTCTTCCTTCTCGTCCTCCAGCGTACTCTTCCATAACTTTTTATCCCTCGGATAGTTACGTCTTTTGCTCCTTGAGCAATCTTCCACTTCAGCTTCTCATCCCTCGAAAACACCGCACGCTCCCTTCTCGTCTGCCAGTGTACTCTTTTGCAGCACCTCGTCCGTCGGTCGACTCTCTCTCTCATGTCGTCCTTCTCACTAGCTACATCTTTTGCTCGACGTCATGTACTCCTAAGTTCCTGCACACTTAGACATAGAGTTAAACACAATAGGACCTAACTTAACTTATTTAATCACATCAAAACTACCTTGGGGTACCAACAATATCTCCCTTTTTGATGTAAGCAACCCAAGTTAAGTTAGAGTAACCCAACATAAAGTAAAAGAAATAGATTTTGCAATAAAATGCAAAAAATTGATAAAAGTTAAGCTACCTCCCATTAGACATAATCTTCCCTTCTGCCCCTTTGATCACATAAAAAAGTGGGGTGCTTCAAAAAGTCTAAGGGTAACTTGTCAAGAAATTTAAGTTATTTAATAGACAAATTTTGAATTTATAAGGTTAAAATGACTTTAAAAAAATTGGTGAATCTTAAACCCAACTCTAAGAGAAAAAAAATCAAAATTGAAAGCCTTAAAATAATTTTGGAAATCTTGAAATATTTTCTTAAAAATGTATAGAGCATGTATTTTGATAAAAGAAAATACATTTTCAAGATTTATAATTTAAAAATTCTTTAAAAATTTGTATTTAGATAAATAACTCAAAAGCTTTTTAGAAAAGTTTTCTTAGTTAGCAGGGATAACTCTTGAAAATTTTGAATAACAAAATTCAAATATTGAGATTTTTCTATAAATGAATATTGAATTCCTCTTTATAAAAAAAATTAGGATCAAATTAATTTCGAATAATAATTAAACTCAAAAGAAATTCTGTAGTTTTAAAAAATTCAATTGCAAAAAATACAAGCATGATCTTGGAATCCAAAATAGATTCCTTTTTACCTGATTAACAAGAAAAAATTTTAGGTTTTTGATAATTTTCTAATTTGCCCATTGTGATATTTAAATTTCCATTTTAGTCTATAATAATTTCTAAAATTCGAAGCAGAGAGTTTTGAATATGCAAAAATTTTTAAAATTTGTGTATGTTCCTTTAACATTTCATTTTCTGTTTTTTGTTTGTTGAAATCCTCTAATCGACAAGCTATTGCTAGAGTTCCTTTTAACTCATTATTCTCTGTTAATAATTTTTTATTTTCTATTTTTGATTTACAAGAATCTTTCGACAACATTTTTATCAAATTAAACACTTGGTCAGGAGGTAGAGACCATACTTGACTTACCTTGTCGACTTCTGATGTCCTGCTGTGGAGATGCTTTCCTCTGACATTGCTCCCCCTTCATTGATGCTCTCAATACTCATTTACGTAGAACTTTCTTTATCTTCAGGTAGGTACTTGGCTATGAGAGCAATTTTGGTAATTTTCTCATTTTCTGCTTCAGATAACGACTCAAAGTTCATCGAGGAGGTGGATTTGGGTACTTTTGGTTCTTCATAGAGCTTGAAGAAATTTTCCCAATTTTCTTTTTGCATTCTTGTAATTGTCGATTCTGTCGACATCTTGGGTAGGAAGAATACTCAGAAGGTGGAACTCAGCCATACTGTTAGCCATGAAGTCGTTGTGTTGCTTTTCAGTCCATTGATGCTTCTCAAGTTCTTTTCCTTCTTCACTTTTGGGCATATCAAAACCATACTCAATTGTTAGATAAATATTTAAATCAGTTTTAAAGTAACCTTCCATTCAACGTCTCGAAAAAGTGAACTCCCCCTCGAATACTGGTGGGTACATTCTTGGTCCGGCCATCTCATGTGCTTTGTTCGACGATTAGTCCTCTTGAAGCGTCCTGGCTCTGATACCACTTGTTAGGATCCTTGGCAGCCGGCTAGGGGGGGGGGTCAATAGCCTCTGCACAAAAACAAACGAAAAGACCTTTCTCAAACTTATAACTTAATTAAAATACTTGCATAAACATAGAAATAATAATAAACGAAAAAGATGAGGCTTAAGAGATTTACTTAATTCAACCGGGGAGGTTGTTAATTCAAGGGCAGATGAAAAAGAGCACTAAAATTCTTTTCTGGGTGGAGAAGCTTCTTTCAACATTCAAAGCTCACAAAACAAAGCTAAACTCAGACAAACTCAAGAACAAGTGTTGTTATACTTTGTAATTCTTATTGTTGTTAGCTTCTGGGAGCAAGGCTACTTATATAGCCCTGCTCGTGGTGCCTGGAAGCATTCCTAACACCTGAAATGGGAAAAATCCTATCCCCGACGTAACAATACACTCCATGTAAACTTTGGATGAAAACTGGGTTTCGAGCGCCCGGAGTCCGGGCGCCCAAAATGGTTCTAGGCGCCCCGGACTAGTCCAGGCGCCCGGAATGGTTTCGAGCTCCCCAGTCTGGTCGGGGCGCCCCGACCTGGTCTGGGCACCCCGAGCACCAGAAATAAGCTTTTGTTGATTTTTGGTCCCGCTCTCCTGCTCCTGTTTTGCTCGCATCGGTCCGAAACTTCCGCTCCGGCTCCGCTCGCTTAGGTGATTTAAGCCATCCGGAATAAGGCTAACCCAAACCCAACTTCCGGCCTTCTCTGCGAGCAAGCTTCCGCTCCGGCTTCTCGTCCTTCGGAATCGACGCGTGCTTCCTTCTCGTTCAACATCGTACTCTTCCACAGCTTTTCGTCCCTCGAACAGTTGCACCTTTTGCTCCGGAGCAATCTTCCGCTCTGGCTTCTCTTCTCTCGAAAACACCGTACGCACCCTTCTCATTCGTCGGTGTACACTTCTCGAGTACCTTGTCCCTCAAACGCACCGAGCCCATCGACTCTCTCCCATGTCGTCCTTCTCGCTAGCTGTATCTGTAACGCCCCGCCCCTCCTGCTAAGGCGACGGGGGTTACTTGCACATACCTATGAATACTTACTTGCTACAGCGGAAGTCTTATTTATAAAAAAAAATTAGAAACTTTTCTTTTCTTTGAAACCAACATGACTAATCACCTGGACATATAAAATCACATAGCATACTTAACATGATTTGTAAGTCATAATGCCCAAACACAAAATTAAATGTCATGGAGTCATAAAGCAGTAATATAACTAGGCATAGTTCTTATTAAACAAAAAGCAGATCTTTCTCCTTTAGCCAAGGCACTACCACACACATCCTTCTAGCCCCTCCTGCTGCTCCCCTAGTTCATCCATTCCTTGCCGTTATCTGTGGTACAAGAAAGTAAGCTGTGAGCACTCATGGCTCAGTAAGTTCCTTTCCTACTCACAAACACCGTATAACATATTAAAATCACATGACATAACACATGGAGGAAATTCATTATATCATGCAGCATATCATGGCATATCATAACATAAGCATAAGGTATCATGGCAACATAATCATCAACTGCACCCTGACATCTCATAACATCATCATACATATCATGGCATAATCATAAGGTATATGCAAGGTGAATTCATAAACATGTATCATAAAAACATATGCAATATGTCCTTTGAAAACTTATAATATACATACTTAAACATAATCTTAACATGATTGGGGCCCCGGCTTATACCACATACATAAATGCGCGCGTCCTATGTAGGTCCAAGGTAGCAAGTCTTGAACCCTACAAGGCATACATACTAGGCCCGTTTCTTAGTCCATCGACCTAGGGGCACTTAGGATCCCATCCCTAACGAGGCCTGTTTCTTAGTCCATCGACCCCGGGGCGCTTATGGAGCCCACCCTTGGTACAAGTCGTACATATAGTAAAATAGCATGTTTATACATATCATGGTTCTTATCTTTCCTTATACATCGTGTCACTTATCATATCATACCATATAGACTTTTGGGCAAACAGCTCATCATGATGGTATGTAAAGATTTGGCACACAGCACATCATATATTTCATACATAAATAGGCACACAGCACATCATATATTTCATGCATAAATTTGCACATAACTTCATCATAAATAATACACACCATAGCATAATGGTTTCCATCATGTATAGATCATAAGTGTGCATAATTAAACATAGAAGCATGGAAATCTCAAAATCATGGCATATAAGATACATGGAAAACATGATTCGATCTCTAACCCTAATGTCTCTTAGTGGCCGAACCATATAGGTTGAGTTTATGGTAAAACTTCATCCCAACATGTGAACCCTAAGCAAGCATCACTTCTTATACCATAAGAACTATCATGAGCAAGTTTAGGTAGAGTTCTAGGTTACTTAAACTTACAACCTATCATGGCCGAACCTTATCAAGCATGCATTGGGTTAAAGACTATCATTCAAGTTTGGGAACCCTAAACAACTTTCATAGCAAA